>NW_019213616.1:0-57266 GCF_002532875.2 Varroa jacobsoni
AACTTACGCCTGTAACGTTATCTCGTGTCCTGTACAAGTTTAGATTTAATAGAATGCACATAACATCATTGTGCGTATAAAAATGTGCCAATTCACTCACAAAATGCATAGTAAGCATGTAATATAAATAATATAACTCAGAGACGACAGCGGAGTGGCTTATTTCAGGTAAAGAAGCCCTCGTCGTAAACCTGGGCATTTGGCCTAATTTAGTACGAAACAGCTTCAGTAAGTCTCTTAGTCATACTCCTCATCCGTAATATCATTCTTTTTTTCGCGACTTTCTTGATCGGCCTCTTGCTTTCGCTCGGCTACAGACAGGCATGACTTCCTTTGCCGCTTTTATCCTATATAAGTTTTATAAGTTTTTACCCATCTGCTCTCCTATTGTAGGTAGTACTGAGTCTGTGACCATTTACTCCGCCTGTTTCCCCCGTCTGGAAAAGATACTGTCAAATGCGCGCAAGCGTCGGCGGCACTGCACTCTGACTTCTCACTGATATAGGACTGTTCGCAAAAGAGAGCGCTTATAGGAGCTCCCCAATCCCCACAGTGAAGCACTTCTGCTCGGAGACGTCCGAACTTGTGGCCCATGGAACTGTCGCCTAGCCACACGAAGCCGGTGGCGGCTTATTTCGGTCCTTCCGGGCTGTAGAAAGAGAACGCAGACCATAGGAATGTATTCAGCGGCGACGTTGCACTGAACGTTCCTTCTTCTTACTGAGAAAGCGCCACATGCTATGCTATATTCCTCGAGACAGTGCCCCCTGGTGTTTTCCAAACAGTGAACGAGCAATGTTTGATGGAACTTTTGAGTCAAGGTAGCTATATCGCTATGGTGCGACCAGCTTTAACAAAGAAGTTGAAGGGCACGCCTTAGGACGGAGCAACTAGCGGTAGCCAGCGCTAGGGGCTCACGAAAGAACTCACAACGGCAGTCAGTTTACACGACCAGGGGAACTGACACTGATGGCCAATTCACCGAGTCAACTCGCCGGAAACGAGCTGCGTCTAGTCGCACGCTTTCAGCCAAAAGGATCTGGCCAGCCGTCGTTTCTATGAGCTTTCGCTTCACATGGCTACAACGAAAAAAGTTGGGTCGACGGTGGCGGTCGACAATACCAAAGAAAAACATTTTTAGGCCAGCGTAGTTTAGTGCGTGAGACAACAGTGACAGAAGAAAAGCCTAGAGAAGCTGCAGCCGAAGAAAACACGATGAGTGCAATCTGGTAGATTTTGAAGATCCATTTTAGCCCATACAACTCACTGAACATTCAGGCGTACGAGGCAGAAGATTTGTCAACTATTGATTCGTTTTGTACGCAAAACTTAGCATAGGAGTAACATTAGGGTTAACATTGTCGTTAGCGAGGGTCTCAGCAGATTGCCACTGATGACAGATCGTTTCGAAAGGAGCGACTCTGATCTTCATAGATGACATTAATATGATGTGGATCTCAGTATTGCACTATGAAAATATTTAACTAGGAATGATACGTTTCTTCAATAGTTAACCTTCTAGTTTGTACGACAAATAGTGTTTTTTTTATTGACCAAGCTGGAGCCATGGGAGCACAACAGTGAGAATTACTATAATTTAATCGGTTATTATGATTTCGACCATATTACTATAGGATTTACGCAAATTTTCGGGACTATCATCATGTAAACATCAGATGAAAATGTTGGCCTGGTCTTTCGCAAAAATGTTACTCCTGATCTGTCACAAAACATTGAAAATTAAATAATAAAAGATTTTACAAAAATGTAAAGATGATCGAGAACAAAGAAAACCAGAAAAAGAGAATCATTAAAGGAGCGTATATAAACAAAAAATAGTTTGAATTCAGTGGATGAGCAATGTATCTATTTTCGTTATCTTTAGTCATTTAGATAAGTTTTGGATAGTTTATATAGAATTTTCAATTTCTATTTATATTCAGTTTTTGTTTGCTTGGTTTTTAATTATGATTTAATCAATTTTTTAATTAAAGCCAAACGTCATCAAATCATCTACCACGAAATATCCCTCGTCGACGACCGAATACGTAATGCACAAGGGAATAAATCAATTCTCCTTCGAAACGTTTACTATTGAAATGAGTATGTGATAATACAGTTACATATAGAATAGACGAGGGCACATTTCCGAAACTGGTATTGTCCACATTCGACAAAGAGTAACGGGGCAAGCTTCTGGCAAAGCTGAAAAACCAGACGTTTTGATACCGAGAAAGGCCAAGCTCTACAATTGAGAAGTTTTAACTCAGCATGAAGAATCCACCCAGCAGGCTGCATGAGGTAAGCGCATGGTTGACGGGCTTCGTTAAAGGTTTCAGTCCTTTATACAGCCTCTGGTTCACCCTTGGCTGTTCAGGCAATCGGGCCGCTATCGGAGAGATTCTGCCCCATAAAATATGGGACCAACCTTTTCCTGATCGTTCGCAACGCAGCCGACTGTGACAACAGTAAATTTGTCAAAGAGAAGGGGCGAAACTATTGATTTGTTGTGTGTTGTCAACAGTAGCAACAGCAACGTAAACGAAAATACAATTGAAACTATGGCAATAACTACGACGAAAGCTGTAGAACTGTGATTAAACTGGTACCACTCAGTGGCCTTTGCTCCGCTGTCCCCTGTTGGCCACGTTATTAACTCGCTTTATTTGTTGTCCACTTCACGGACTAACTGCTCTAGCGTTCGTCTGTTCTTCTTGTTCGTCGACATTTGAGCGCCGGCAAAACTGGCTTGCACTATACGACTATATATAGTTGCACGTAGATAGGTAGGCCAATAGTTGTTGGAGAGGGTATAGGCTAGAAATGAGGCGATAGCCAATCTTGTTAATCCTTTTCCACGGATCCAGCTGTCTGTATTTTAGCGCCTTCACTCGAGCCTGCTGAACAGGTTCCCTTAATTTGCCTATCTGTATTTAGTATGTCTTCCCAAACGTGAAAACAGTGGGACAGTCCCGAAAACGCGACGTTACTGCATTAAAATGAGCAACGTCACGGTCCGTTAACGCCGCTGGTTGTTTGCTGTTGACGCTCTACAAACATGTCGCCAATGTACGATGTATTCATTTCTGAAGAAAGTTATATGATAAGCTCGGCGTCTACGAGCAGCAAAACGAGCAAGATAATAATCTGAGATGTTACAAGCGATTATGCATTGCAAGTAGCATAATTTCACGAGCTTTTTTTTTAATTTCCAGTTATCGAACTCAGCTTGAGAGAATCAGTTGAGCTGTAGGTTAAGTGCTATGAGAATTGGGGTACATAATAAAACAACAAGTGCTGTCACATAATACTGCATGTGCACGTACTTGTTACAAGGATTGTTGACCATTGCAGCAGAGATATTCTGGTCCATAAAGAAGAGCAGCGACAGGGCAAAGCCTAGACCGCATGCCGCTACGGCAGGAATCCAGCCGAGCTCCTCGACACGGCCTCGTTGGAACTCTGCGGCTTCATTAAAGTGGAAACCATCAGTCTTCACCTCGCGGAAGAGAAAAGCGCCGAGACATGACAGCACAATCACGGCAACCGGCAGTGCGCAGTCCGCCAGAATCTCACGTTTACTCGCCTGCAATAAACAAACACGTTAAATAGTATCAAACGGTAATCAGACAACAGCTGTGTATGAACGTCTTTTGAGAATTTCTCCGTATAGGTAGTGAAGCTTTATGTGTCATCGCTCTGAAGTCGCCGTCGCACTCGATTATCTTGTAAATTTTGATGAATTCGTCAGTTACAATGCAATGCTTTACGATTCGACCGTTCCGTGGGTGCATTTACCGCTAATCTTCTAATTCCACTTTCTACACCACGGAACAAGTCGTAACCTCGTGCGCTTGTAATAATAAAAGTCAACCATATACATAAAAGTGGTTCAAACCTAGGTGCTGATGTACACATCTTCCGCACACGTTCCACTTAGCCCGTTCCATTCTCACAGAGTAAACTTCTTTAGCTATAGATACTCACAATGCCCTGAGGAGGAACTTGCTTGGCATTACGGAACAGGTAGCACTCGCGTTTCAAACTTTTTAACCACCCTGCATATCTACGCTACCCTTTCGTACGCCATCGTTATATTGTATACCGTACGCTGCAGATAGATTAAGATGACCCAGGCGCGCGGGTAGTATCGTTGCGACCTTGCTTAGAACGTTAAGCGCCATCGTATCACTTATTTGAGCTGGAGGTCTCGTTGCATGAATATGTTCTACGTATGTTCTATCGTGATTCAATCTATTTTTGACAGCCACCATTGCTGCGGCCCTTGTAAACGACCGGATAGCAACTCTTCGCGTTCGTCTCAAGTAAATGTGGTAAAATATAATAGAGTTTGTTGTGTAAACCACAGCCTGATTATCACATAGACCGCTTGTAGTCAGTCTTGAAACTGAAGCATGTTTTTCCTGTATTTGTATGGTAAGAAAAATAAATTTTGAGCTAGGCGGCGTAGCAAAGCTCAAACAAGTAATTTATGAATTACTCTCCATTGACAAGTTCTGTGACGTACTGGCGATGCGTAAAAACTGTCTTCAATATTTACTGGTGACCTAAAATATGTGAGTTTGTTTTCGCAGGTTAATTGATCAACTTTTCGGCACGGCCTGCGGCCGCCAAATTATTCGAATTTTCGCGCGTATATTAAGAGAGCGATTTTATTCATTAATAATTAGTTAGACTTTTTTTTTTCTGTGAAAGTGAACGAACTGTGGTTGAGTTTTTGGCACGTGACGTCCGCGGGCAGGATTGCATTCACTTTAGTACGAACCCGTATAAAAATGTCGTTCGTACCATAGCGTCTTCTGGACAGATTAAGCCCATCCAGCAAAACTAATCCACAATATTAGTGTTATAGGTGTTTGGCATTATATATAAACATGCTGCACTCGTTTTTGGAATACTCTATAGTTATTACCTGTAGGTACGGCGTTTTATTGAAGTTGTATAGTGAGACGGCGAGCCAAACTGTACCGAGCATTAACAGGAGGAAAAGTAAGGAGTTCTCACGTTGGCAACCAGTGTGTTGAAGATGTCGCAATAATCCACTTTCGTTGAGCAGTTGCGGAAGCAGAGAGCTATTGTTTACTAGTTGGCTGAGCTCGCTTACATTGAATGATCGTGAGCAGTTCTTGTGGTAGTAATTCTCCTGGAAATCTATTCGAAGAAATGAAAACGCAACAGACAACTGCCTAGATTAGATACACGTTCATCAGTAATCTGTCTAGCTATTATATGGAATGATTTTTATAATTATCGTAAGATCTTGGGTAATCAATATCCTCTTGCACCGTTCAGCTGATCGATCGCCGGAACCGCGATGCAGTTGTACAAGCTTCTTGAGGCAAAAGCTTTTTAGAAAGTTTCATTAAATCAATGGTTATTAATATCGCCATTGTTATCTAATGTTTGTGATCACATCTTTTTTTTTATCTCGAGTTCAGAACTAAGCTGTTTTGTGATAAATTAAGATTTTGACTACTGATGACCATAATGATATGAGCATGAATACTGCCGCACTTTCTGGCTATTATTACAATGAACGATATCATTGCTATCAATTCGGGCTCAATGTTACTTGTACTTCTTCTTTAATAGACATTGATACTTTCTTGCGTAGGGTTTAGATTGTCGCTTACTTTTGTAGATATCTCGGCCGGCGTCCACAACGAAGGCTATACTGATAAATAATGCAAAGATCTCTTCCGTAGACCTGCACCGTATCCATGTGGCGAACCCGTAAGTGAGTGAGGTAAGCGTCCATTCAGGTGGTGATTGCATTAATTTCAATTGAAACATTGTTAGTAGCCATATCTTGCAAAATGCTCCATGTGACAGTTTTGTTATCAAACGTATATATATGTATGTATTATACTGATTTAAAATGAAAATTATGGAAGCCAAGTATACGAGTTGAGTCACGCCATACACTCTTCGGCTTTTTTATTTACGATTCATTTACCTATTTTTTACAGTATGTATATTGCCAGCTATAAGCTTTCCGCAGAAGTGTGCCAATGATACTTCAGAGATATCCCTAATATGCACCCGAATATCGGCACAGCAGCTACCTCAAAGTCAACTCAGAATCTAGGATTCGTATTTTTTTGCTATGGTCTGACCAGTATGTCGAACATATCATCTAAACTATTCTATCGAGTCGAGTTAACTTATGAACTACTTCAAGTTAGCGTAAATATAAGTAAAGGCAAGCAGAATCAGGACCCGCAATCATACATATGACATTTGTTTATAATATGTTAGGTGGATAAAACCTGCTTAAGGCCGTCTATTTGCAACAAACGCATTCTGGTTTATTTTAAATTACAACTAATGTCATCTCTAGCTGCAGTGACCCATAAAGGGTCCCCTAACTGTCCTCAAACTTGACACGCCACGAGTTCCATGGGCCACAGTCCCGATTCTCTGCTCGTCCCTCTAGTCTTTGTTCCTGGCATGAGACAGTGTTGTCGTCTAAAAAGCACCAAGATACTACTTACACCGCATTGTTAAGAATTTAGCGCGCCTATCCCTGTCCGTCTCGGGCCTTTGGTGACAACGAAACGGAGGTAAGCCAAAATATAGCAGCAGGTAATGTTATAGCGCAAGCCGGATGACGCTCATAGATTTAATTAATACCGGCAGCATCGGAGTCAACCATAAGAAAATGGACGTCCCCATCAACAGCTGGACAAAACCGCTCTTCAATCAATATTAAGCGTTCCCGAAACCCAATCAAGCAGATCCGGGCAGATCGACGAGCAAGTAAAGCGCTCAACACCAGTCTGACGAACGTGAAACTGAGACACAATCGTTTCGAACTTCTTCCAGGGAGGTCTATCGACATTGTACAGGGGGTCGGATAGAGGGGAAAAAATGTCATAATATTTACAGGCGATAACGACAACGACAACATCGGAAGGAGAACAGCCGGATAAAACTATTTTATTTATGCGTATCTATATATATATATGGCACTTTGTTTAATCAGAAACGAGCTGCTTCTACAGATAAACTTTGGGCGAGTTTTATGTCACTCGTATATCGTAGCGTTTCACCAACGGCTGTATTTGCTGTATATGATAAATTGTTGATACACATATAAGGTTTAGGGCTTGAAGGTCATAAAACTAGTCATATGACGAAAAACGAGCATAAGTCTAGTATTCATAGAATGTAAGGACCTGAACGCGTTGGTATATATTGCAGATTATAGAAAGAACTTAGAAAGGATTAAACGAAGGCTGAGTGCGTACGACCTGGCTCATATTTGTATCCATTGTTTTCATATAGAGAGAGAGAAATATTCTTTACTTGAAGGATATTTGTAGGTATATTTTTGCGGCACATGTAAATCGACAAGAGCTAGTGAAAGCAGCCGCAAACGCTGACCAAGACGTATCATTGTTCATGAATAGCATTCATGAAGAAGGTTCCCTACTTAAGTGTCTTTCATGTTATAGATAACGATTTATGTTAGTACACGACATTTTAATGTGACAAAGTCAGTAAATATCTGACTATGATTCTCATATAGAACATAACGGTAACGTGAACTGTATATGTGTGTATATTTCATAACCCACCTTGTGCACCACTTCATGAGCTTGGACGCGTCGAATAATGCAAAGAGAACGAGGAAGAACGTGTTCCACAATCCAACGCACGCATACATTGCGTAAAAATCCAGTTGGAAATCTTCACAGATATTGTAGATCACTGCAATGCCGGGTAGAACGAAATGATACATTACTGAGTATCATGTGTTAACCATAAATGTACGGGTCACTACTTAAGTGAACGTTGAATTTTTCACTCGACAACAAGTTTATCGTGTTCTTTTCGTATTTATTTATAGACGATTGTGTTTAGCTGACCCTTACAGAGGCTCTGATCATTAGGTCTATCGTATTGTATGTACTGTGAGAAAAGCTTCTAGGGACTATTAGACATAACGGTGACATGTCTGTGCCTGAAAATGTTCTGCGCATCTTTCCGGTAGCCTACTACCGTAAAACAGATGTTTAATGCTAAGCGCTTACGTACAACTGTCGCAAGAACAGCGGGAACATTACATGACCCAGCGTGCCATATTCAATTGACATTTGGGAATAGAACTAATTGCTGACGTAATACGTTCCCCAGTTTTTTAATGACTTTAAATGCTTTTTTTTAATGACGAACGCTGCGAATCGTCCGTTGCTAACTAACACTACCTGTACCACTACTAAGAAAGGCGAGGATTCTATTTCGTGCCAGACGAGTATTTGTTACTTACCCGAACTTACGTGAAATTTGTACGTCCGCATCTATTATGCCTAATCATTGCATACAAGAATACGTATATACTAGTAGTAATAATTTACGTTTTTTTTTCTTTTTTTTTTGTTCAGGCTCCGAGATCTAATTCTCCATGTGTATAAAACGCCCTATAGCCCTTGTAAATCGAGTTTTATGTTATGAACTCAAAAAAATATTTATTAGTAACTTTTATATCTGCGGTCCTTAAACTAGTACTGCGTAATGTATATTAGCATGGACAGCCTAATTGAGGGGGATAATTTTTTAGATATATTTTTTAAAAACTGCAAGGGGGTATTTCTTTGTGGAACAACTTGGAGCAAGTGGCAAAATTGCCGCCAGGAACCAGAAAAGCCTGTGAAGTTCAATCTACCAGCTCACGTGTATTTGAAACTGTCGACCTCGGCTATCTAACTAGGAAAGAAAAGGGACAGTTATCTTAAAGCCAACTTAGTGGTAACCACTGGAAGTAGTGGAGTTATCCATCTTCTTGCGGTTAGATGATCTGATTTTTGTTAAAATCAACAAAATACTTCTTTAGATTTTTACTAGTGGCCTAACCAATTCTTCTAAAAGAAGACTGAGTGACAAGCTATGTTCAAGAAGTTGGAACACTTCTAGGGCCGGATCTTCTCGAAAGGTTGTTGACAATGCATTAAAACTATTTTCAGTATTCGCTCTACGCGATTACGAAGGCAATCGATTTATATTGTATGCTTAATCGAACGTTTGCTTGGGCTTATTCGGCGTTGTTTCAGACATACACATTTATATAACAACGGAGTCAGCGCATCCCTGGTCGAATAAAGACCTTCCAACTGCTAATACTCGACGCTCTAACACAGTCAATTTGGGAAGAAAGTCTAAAAGGGTTTTGTCAGCAATTCCCTTGACACAAATTTAGAATCCTATTTTTTCTCGGGTACTGCTTGCGCATATAGAGTAGATCTTTTTTGATTCTGTCCCTTTCTTCGATCCACCGAGTGCATGCAATGACGCAGATCATACCGACAACTACAATTATTAGAACCTTTTATCCTAGGTAGACGCTTGAGGACTACTGGGCGCGTCCTTCAGCACCTTACGCTACGCTTAGTAGCACTGTTCCAATAACGGCCTTCCATTGAATGCTAAATATACGATTCAAGTCGTTCTAAGTCTGCAGTCCAGACTTCGCTTCGTGTATGCACGCGATTCAAGCGTCCACGTATTCCAACGAAAGTTCGAGAAGACTCCTAAGGAGTGTGACCGTTTTGATACGTTCCCTTGTTGGCCCAAGTTCGAGGGACAGGACAGGCTGGATCATCGAATAGATTGACGTTACATACAATTTCTATCTGATTCACAACACTTATATGGGTAACACGCAGAACGTATAATCAACAAATGACATTGTTAGAAGCGTTGTGTTCGTCAACGTAGTCAGACTGCTTTTCCAATCCGGAATTTTAGACTGTGTTTAAACGCAGGTGTCGGTCCTTTAATTCCAGCTAATAGCGAATATTAAGCAAAGAATTTAGAAAGAAATGGCAAATTCTCCGCTCCGCATGTTTTTTGTGGGTCGACTTTTGCCCTAGCCGATTTTTGCAGGCAAGTCGATTTATAGCATTTGGAAGCGTTAATTACGCTCGAACGCTGGTATAAAGATAACGTATAAGCAAACAGAAATACAAAAAACACAGTAATGGAACATGCTATGTATTTTTCGTTGTTTCCTTTTTCACTGTGGAAAAGAATGGTGTGTTCAAAGTACTAATCATTCTCCCATATTTGTCAGATCTTCAGGTTAACGCACACAAATTACGTCTAAGAGGGTCCGCTGAAGACTTAGAGGACATAATGAAGACAAAACAATATCGAGCCATTCTAGAATAATAAATAAAGTGTTAACAGATTTCTTTTATAATGGTGAAAAAAAGGTGGATCGATGTTACGTTTATCGAGCTCCATTCTCTAAGAAGTCTAATAACGACCGAAGGTAATATATTGTATAACGTACTGGCTATTAGTTGAAAATATCTGGTCGCATTGCTAGGTCGCAGAAACTACTATCGTATATATTGATATGTGTTACCATATCTATTAAGTTATAAAGGCGAACGACAAGACACGCGTTCCTGAAAGTAGGTGGAAACCTTCATGCGAAGTAGAATTCTGCAGAGAGAATTTCAAAAAGACGTTACAGTTAACCTGCTGAATAAAGACGCAAAGCGTGAAGCTAAACGTATCTCGCCTGCACTAACGTCTCCATATAGTAGAACGGACAACGCACATCAGGGACCGGCCTCAGACGAACGATCTTCCAGTGTTTACTAATGAAAATAACCGCATGCAAAAAAGCTAACCCATATGTCATTTCTGATCTACGTGTTTCATATGAGGATTCTCCACTTGCTTGCCATTTCAACGAATACTCTCTCGGTCTGGAAACGTTTCGAAGGAAACGGTCGATAATTATGCGTTCGCATTGGATATCTGTACCTCACATGAGTAGCGAGAGAAGCTTTCAGTTGCATATTGATATTATTAGTTTGAAGAACTTTGCAAAATGGCAGAGCTTGAATGTATAAGGGAAGATGATGTCTTTATTGGCTTGATTATGACACGAGAAAACAAACTATCTAGCAGTGCAGCTCATTGAAGGTGAGCTGACCGTCGATACAGACCGATTACAGATTATAGGAAATGTTGTTTCCTACAATGGGGCCTGACATAAATTTAGTAGTAAATACAAAACAAAAGATATATGAAAAAAATTTTATCTATGGGTTTATAATGTTACAGCAAATATCATATGCAACTTTTCACCCATTATTCCAATTCCATATTTTTCGCGTACTTAATTATAGTCAACTTTGTCGGCATAGGAACCTGCATTATCGATACAATTTTACGTTCATTAAGAACAGTTTCAGGAAAAAGCGAAAACTTTTATTTTATTATAATAATTTTGTTATAATAATATTTTGTTATAATTATTTCGAATTGGAGCAATAGAAGAATACGTATTTATACACATAAATGCCTCGTAACCGGCTACCGCTTCGTCGAGTGGGCAAAACCAGAGAAAGTCAGAACAGTTTTTAGTGGAAGCGGGCAATTCCAGAAATAACAAACAGATTGCCATTGATGGGTATTATATTTGTGGTCCTAATACCTGCTTAACGTTAGCAGGCTTGTCTTTGGGTCACCGTCGGGTTGGACTATAGTTTGAAGTGCACAATAGCAATTCGGCTCACGAATGAACATTGTGTACCTGTAGAAGTAAACACAGTATGCCCCGCTGATGGGCTATCGACATCTAATATACAGTAAGCCCCTCAGGTAGAATGCCTAACATCAAACCGTGCCAACCCTACCCTGATGACTTGAAAAATAAATCTTTACGACGCCACCGCACTTTTTTTGTTATCCTATCCTTCAATAACCTGTTCTAATTAGTGTAAATGACCCGTTAGCTTTAATCCTCTACTCCCGTTAGTGCGCTGCTGTCCATCGATTCTGCTGGTGTGGCCCTAAATCCAGTTAGAATCAATTATAGTTATAGCTGCGACTCCCCTCCGCTGTAGAGATCTGGTGAACCAGGTCAACATTTTAGATAATCTAACTAGACACGTGTGTATAAGCCCGAGTAAATATTTACCAAATTACACTTAGCATTTCGTCTCGCTAATTCCCGAAGTTCAATCGGTCTTACCTCGGAACTTGAAGCCACGAAAGGCGTTGAACCAACTAGCACAATACAATATGATTTCCGAACATGAAGACTACAAAGCTGCAAATAACCGAAATTACCCGAACGTACCCGCCTGGAGAGAAGACATTTTTAAAGGGGTCGACTTACATGAGGTTTCGTAGACGCGTACTTTCGATCGAGATAATGCACTCGCCAGTGGGATTTCTAAAGTTAGTTTAAATAGATGAGAAAGTAAGTGGCCAGGTGATCGGGATATAAGCGTTTGGAAAACCTGTTTGCACCTATTCTTGAACAACTAAGTTATCCTAGAATTGAAGCTGGATTGCTTTTGTCTCTCCTCAGACCAACGATGTCGATTGAAAGTCGAGATGTTGAATTTGATGAAGATGACTAGAATCACTGATACAGGTAAGCGCAAATAACTGTTCTCGTGATACCCTTGGCGGATAACATAGTTTCCTGCTAATCTTAGATACAGATGCTGATCGTGTTTCGACTACGGGCGTGGACATAGTTTGTTTCGTGCTGGGAGCCGGTCGTCCGATAAAATGTTTGACGGTAATGTTAGGCGTTGCGTGCTGCTATCATACACTGTTTTTAGCTTCGCAGCGTCCAATCCTCAATAGAATCCGATGAAAATTCGGAATCAAATAAGTATTTGTTTACGTAATCGATTTGCCAACGATTCGTCTGCTCTGTACCTAGTAGAGCATGCGCAAAGGAAAATAACGCCTTACCTTTTATGTACAGTGAGAGCGGGGCAGTTGTCATGAGTATGACTAACGGCTGGCCCCCAAATAAGGCGAATGTCAAACCGCCAATCGTCTGGCTAATAATACTCTTTCGAACGTCTGCAAGTGAACAGGTGGTAGATTAGAAGTTAACTCGGTTAAAATTAGAAGTTAATTGCACGTGAGCGGACCAGGTGACCCACTGTATATACCTAAATACTGATCGTTTTACATTCCATTTGTGTAAGTAAATGAAGGTATCTTAGAAGACAGACAAGAAAAAGCTCAACATATTCGTTAAATTCGTCAAAACAGTTCGTTAAATTACTGCAACTAAGCTACAATTACGATAGATTTATGTCGAAGTTGAATGTAGGCAAGCAAGGAGGTGCAACAGGTTTAAACTATAACGTTTGCATACGGTCGTACATTAACTATGCCTTTGCTTGACGAAATATTTAGCTACTTTATTAAAAAGTGAAGCGTTCAAATCGACAGCTTAAACAAATGGTAACTCCCTACCTCCATCGTTATACAAATAACTGGCCATTCTGTGACCTGTTATTGTGTTGTACTAAGCATTTAGGTGCGTAACGGTAGCTAAACTGGAACCTACTGCTTTTGCACCAGCTGAAAATATCAGAGGACAGCAATGGTAAAACGAACCACGGGCTTGTGACTCTAGGAAGGATTAGAAAGTTTTTTCGTTGTAAGACCATGATCGACTTATATTCTCACCACAAGCTAAGGTCTGTCAGTATCTAGTGAGAACAGGAGCGATCACAGTGGGTCGAACTAACTGGGCGCCTTCAAAAGCTATGACTGGGATAGCATTTGCGAAGCGTAAAACCACTCCATATACCGTTTCGTGACATTTTGACGGATATCCGTGTTGTGCCGTTGCCGACTGATGGCCCAATCATTCTACGAAGGAACACTGGATTGTCTTGCTACCTCTATCCTTCAGTCCCTTAAAGCCTTGCGCTGTTCTTAAGAGTGAGACGCAACGAGTTATACAGTTTTATAGTTCGACAGAGGTAACGCAAGATTATAGGAACGACGGTCAGCTTTTCTAACGATATCTATTAATGATCTGTTCCATCACAATAGATTTGTCTTAAGGAACAGAGAAATTGCACAGGGTCGTCATCATCAAAGTGTACAGTTAGTGCCACATCCGTATATTTTCACGTGCACCAAATACAAGTACTGAACTTTACAGCTAATATTTGCGGCGCCCAAATGCAATAGATACTTCCAAACACTATGGATGTCATGCTGGCAACCGTACTAAGCTGGCTTCATGCAGTGTTTTACTTTATTACATTGGGCACTAGAAAAGGACAGACGCTGCCCTAATATAACCAGAGTGTCATCTATTAATGATGATCAATTAAGGGCGGGTACAATTGCCCTTTTTTGCCCTAAGCAGTCAGCGCGCTTAGGTGTTTAGGGTAGCTGTAAAAAGGTACCATACGCACACACATACATGAAAGATCTATGGGCTAAATATCATGCACCTTCAGAATGTTACAGTGGAAACGATCAGTACAAATTTCCGGTTAACGGTGGTTACGGTAAAGCGTTTCGGTCGTAGACCAGAGCTGCCGCATGTTACTGTCACCAGTTGCAGGAAATCAGTGAATAAATAAGGTAAATTGAGTTGACTTACCTCCTGTGGCGTCAGCAGCACGACAGTTGGCGAAATAAACAGAAATCGTTAATCTTAAAGAGCAATGAAACGTACCCCGCCTCCCGCCCACAAGCAATGAGGTATAATGATTAGCTGTGATTAGTACTCCTTAAATGTCTACATTTCTGTTAAAAAAAAAGGCTACGTTGTCTATGCACATTGACGATATTGATAGAATATCAATTCATTTTGCATATGACTAAAACATTTTAGTATGACTAAGTATATATATAGTTATTTTGTATGGAGGGGGGCACAATGTTAAGCCTCTAAGCTGATGCGAAGGGCACAGTCGATTGATTACCTTTTACATTGGTTGCAGACTGTTTAGATCTAACCATGTAGCTTCACACGGGGAAAGCCATATTCTAGCATATTTCGCTTAATGTTTTTCAATTTGCCCTGTTCAATAATTATTATCAATAGGTTATATGAATCACTGTATCAGTCTAGTTTTTGTTCCTAGCCCTTGACCGCTCAACTCTTGATCACGCGTACGATTCATGTTTATCATCCACGAGTTGCATAGAGCGAGGAGAGCAACTGGTATGTGCGATGCTCTTGAGGAACTTCAACGGGTCAGGCGGACTATCGGTATCTACGAAGTAAGAGTTTTGTCCGTTTTTCCCGAAACTCGTGGTCAAAAGCGTAAGACCCAAATTCAATCATGGCTTCTGAGCTTCATTGTCGGCCTTTGATCTCTACCTTTGTCTCTTTTTCCTATAGAGTATCACACAGCAGCTGTTCAGTAAGTAAGTGACTCAAAAGCATTCTCTCGTAAAGCTTAGGATGAAGAATGTCTGCGAGCACGCATTACGAGGTATGACCCAACTCTTTTGCTGTTGGCCACAACGTGACCCAAAAGGTATATCGCGAAAGTTCGCGGTGGGTGGTAGGTGGGGAGGGAGATATATCAAAAGATTGTGTTGTTCTAGTGTATTTATTCAACCCGAATCAAAGAATCAGTTTAAAAAAAGCCAGCGAACACAGCAAAACCCATCGCTTGACCGAGCTAAATTGTTTCCGACATGTTATGCAATAGGCAGAGCTGTACGCCAGATACTACGTGCAGTTTCTGGTCTTCGAGTGACCCCGAAGGATGTTTAGGAGAGGTCAAGCCAAGCATTCGGCTTGCCAAAACTGAATCAAAGGGAGCGTCCGAAGGGGAAGAAGAAGCTTTAGGAATGCTTCTTTCAAAAGGACATCGTTATTTAGTCGAATGTTTTAGAAGACAGTATATAGCCTGACCCAACTTCGGTAGTTTTAACCCTTCAGAGAGTTAGCAAAAATAGTCTCCATGAGAAGTCAAGCTTTTTGAAAACAGTTTCTATCGAGACATGTTACAGATAAACAGCCCACAAAGATGACAACAGAATGTAAAATGTTCTCGCTTGTGCAGAACTGGATTGCGGTATAAAGTGAAGTAAATTTGTGGTCGAATTTAACAGATGCGATTGTATGTACAGCTAAAATGTGTGGGTTAAATTGAAATTGGCCTAGCCATACATTGGTACGGATATTGGGATATGTGACCTTTAGGCCTTCTGAGATAGTGGATGAATATAGCGCTTCTACTTGCACGTTGGTTAGTACATTTGCCAACCATTGAAATCGATCTTTTCGTTTTACTTTCTATTAACAATTATTTTACTATTTTGTATGGTATCTTTCTAGCAGTCCAATACCACACTGCCCTTTGTAAACTGGTTTAATCGAAGAACTCAAGCCGGCGATTAGCGTACTGTTTTTCATTAGCGTACGATCTTCTTCGCAACTCCGATACACGATACAACTCTGTTCATACTTGGCCCCATTAAGTTTTATCTTTTAATCAGCTATCATCTATGGAACGATCTATAAATACTTAACCACCCCGTGTGCACTGCGGTTCTGAAATGAGTTTGAGCTAACAAGAATATTTATCTGAGGTATACGATAAAATGAAAAAATGTTATTTTAAAGCGTCACAAAGATATTTGTTCACAGGCCAACCTACCGATTCTCAACATTCGTTCAGCATGATGCAGTGACCCAGATGACGATCATATTTACGTGTACAATGATATCATACAAATATATAGATCAAGGTTGGTTATGTGCGCTTACGTGTGTGCTACAAAAAGCAAAAGGACTGTTGAAATTCTGCATCAAGCTTAACATTGTCACTATACAACGACACAGATAACTCTTGCGCCAAAGGTAAGGCAGGCAGTTTCGACAATGCGGTTATCAACTTAGCACCTCTGAAACAACGTTGATTTTAACATAAGTTTTAACAAAATTCGAATGATTTTTTCGCAGTTAGCAAAGAGCAATTCGTCTGCGTCTCACAAGCTAGACGTAAAACGCTCTCAATAAAAGAAACACTTGTATGCCTTAGTAACTTCGTTCGGTTCTCTACATCTAGCCAAGTTCTAATTTGCCTATAGCTAATGAATGAATGAATAAGTTACTAAGTTATGAACTAGTTAAGTTTAGAAGGAACATATTGATCGGCAGATAAGTACTTCTAGAAGCTTTAAAAAAAATTCTTGAAGTACAAAAATTGTTGTGCGAAATGACTGCCTACTCGGAAAGTGTACTGGTCGTTTCAGGTAGAATTCTCTAAGGTAGTGTAATAGGACGATCGAGCGCTTCTGGGGACAACTATACGTGTCTTATACATACATTAGTACTCTAGTGAATATTTTTCTATGAAGATAAGCTCAGTGGCTTGCCGACTGGGTAACCCAGTGCGCGATTAGTGATAGGAACAAAAGGAGTTCAATAGGATGAAACCTGTATCAATATACATGAATCTTCAATCGATTTCTTCACGACAACTTCTAGCAATAAGCAATGCACGATCACTATTCGAGGTACGCAAATTGGCAAGCTATTTTCGATTAGAATTAACCAGTATCACCACTATCCAGCAAGGAACACTACATAATTTCATTCAACGCAGAACTCAATTTCTTTCGCACCCCTCTATACGTAAAACCCAATCTTTCGAGTATATTATAATAACACGCGCAGCACACATTCGCACGCGTCTACGTGTGCGCGGATTTGTACAAGAATCGTAGAATCGCACCCCTAAGTAGGCATGAGTCGGAAACGCATTGCATGCCCGAAGCGCACCTTTAGGGAACTCCCACTGATGGATCCATTTACTCTAAACCGGTGTGGCCTTTTTTCGCCTTTAAGAATAAATCAGGTTAATTTAGATATTGAATCTGAAAGTCCATCTATTTTTTCGCCTCGGTTCAGATCGTTGGGTGCAAGGGGAGGAAGCCTCCGGAAGCCAAGGGAAGAATCCAGCTAGTACTGAGTTTATTACTTCTAAAACCTACGCATAATAGTATATCAGTGCAATAATGAGCCGGTGCACATATATAACTAGTATTTCTATTGTCAGACGAAGCAAATCTGACCTACGTATCTGCTTCGTCGTCGGTCCATTTAATTTCGCATTTTTCAGTCCATTAGGCTATACCTAGGAGTACTTTAGTGAGTGACGACAGACCTCTTTAAGCACAACACAACTCGTAGTTAGCAGAATAGAAAACATCGGTTAACAGTCATTTCTACTTTATATATTCTAATTAAGGGCCAAACCGCTGCGACTTAGCCAGCTTCGTCTTATTCTCATCTAGGGCAAATGGAAAAGATACATAAAAGACGTACCGATTTTCCCGGCGGTGTTCGTATCATTGAGCGCCCCAAAGGCGATTGTTGGTAGGAGGCAAGCGAAATAGAGGAAGAAAATCGTGGACACTGTTTTGTAGATCGTTCGGTGTCCCACCACACCTACAGCGCATTTTTATGGAGAAATTATTCGTATAATTAGTAACAGCGTGATGTGTCTGCTCGTTGCTAGGCTTTTGACCTGGAAATCTTTCCCTGCAAATAGCTATGTACTTAAATAATTGTACTTATTTAGTTGGAAATGGTAATCATTTGTTGTTAGGTAATGTTTAAGACAATTCCAGTGGGTACTAGTCTTCATCTATCGAAGATGGTACTTTGCCCTGTTCGCTTAAGATGAAACATTTTTACGGGACCTAACAAGTTAGAGTTCAATCCGCCAACTGCATCGTGCATAAAAGCAGCATTAGCTCCAGACTGATTAGATTACTAAAGGACGTTTTTTGTATTCATTTTTCATCCAGCTACATACGAGCATTCGAAATAGTAAAGTAGTTTAAGTGAGTACGGACACTTGATCTGTGCCCTTAAAAGCGACACCAAGCTTCTATCGCTTCCGGACACGCCGGAGCCGTCATGTCAGCTAGGCGACATGGCCAAAAAATAGCAGAAGTAGCAGAGGCTGAAACGTTATTTACTAAGATCTTTTTCAGTTGCCCATGGCCCAATTGACAAGCCGTGTGAAGCATTGTCGCTTCCCGATCATGATAATGCAATAATGTGTTTAGCTCACGATTTGTAGGCCGAAAATTTGAAAGCGAATGCACCTTTTACGTTGATGAAGCCTCGATAGCTGTATGGTTAATGGATGTTTCTGTTTTGATAGATAAACCAAGTTTCAGTATCGTGTATTAAAAACGAACACACAAGAATAAATCTGAGGCGATTTGTGCTGACCTCAGCTCTGATGCATTTTTGTGTTCTATATGAACGGATTCATTTTTGCCATCTCTGCTGTAATTTCTGTACATGTCTACTGTACAATTGTACATTCGGTGGAATTGGCACCGTTTGAAGTGCTTGTTTGTCACTACTAGAATCATACGAGTAATTATTAGTATTATCAATAATCCTAGTAATACATTTAGCTAGTTAAATATTACAGAATACATCCTACCGTCGATGTAGTCGGAGACGTAATGGGCGAGTCGACGGCGGATATCGTCGTACAGGCCTTGGCCTATGATGCATTTTCTCTGCAAGGCCAAGAAGCACAAAAAAATATCGAAAACGCAACAGAAAAGCATCGATTCACAACAACAACAACAGCAACAAAAACAGAAACGGGAACGCAATCACAAAAACAAAAAGATGGCATGTATCCAATAAATTAGATCGATCAGTCGCACGTATGTAGGTCGCATGAGGAGACACACGATAGGACCCATAAAACAAGACGAGAAAGAAGGAGCCAAACAGACAGAACAGACAGGTATCGTTAGTTATACGTCGACGGCGTGTCCAGCTTGAACGCTGAACATTGCTTAGTATAATATATGGAACACGATACACCTGCTAATTTTTAGTGACTCACGTGCTTCGAGTAGGTTATTGCTGAAGTGGGCTATTTTGAGGCGCGCTTACCATACGAAAAGTATTGTTTATTTATGTAAGTCGTGGGTAAATGCTACAAACAGATAGGATTTCGATTGTAGCATATACAGCTTGACAGATTTGACATTAACAAAAGGAGAATGAGCCAAGCGAAGCTGCTCAGGAGCAAATTTCTCCTGCCCCTGTTTTCCTTTTGATTCACTGGAGCCGTGAGGAACGACTACGGAGTGCATCCTTGCCTGATTTGGAAGTTTCTACTAAGTTCACAAAGAGGGCTTGAGGGGAGTGGGACGTAATGAGTCTACGCGACGTGAAGGTTGATTTGAGATTGTAACGATTTGGCGACAATTGCAAGTAGTTTAAAATGAGGCAATCCAATATCATTAGCTATGTCTATTCTTAGCTTAATTGTAGCAGCGTCACACGGAATATGTACGCTTCATAAATCGGCTCTTCATTATGTTGCCTTAAAATTTGCTTAGGGATATGGGACGGCAAATGTATACACACGCAGTGTTGCGTACTGAAATATCTAATTTTTGTCTAATTAGACTGAAATCCGTTTGGAATAATTGCTCCAGAAGGGTGCTCTACCTTATAGTTAATATATTTAATTTCATGACGTCTTTGTACAGTATCTCTGTCCGATGTGACACACCTTCGTAATGCATTGGCTTCGGTATGAAGCTAGAGCTCCACACCTGCATACGCTCCGTGCGGCCACGAAAGTTACAGAATTGAGCCGTGTCGCAACTCCCGTAACGGACGCAGAAGGGTAGATCTTGCAACATACAATCGTGCAGTCTAAGATCCAAGCTGCTCTATGATCTAGATGGATCGACATGGCGATTCAGCTCGCCACCGATTATGACTTCTCTATACTACAGATCTACGCTACGTCAGAGTTACTGGATAGAGATAATTTTAGCCGCAGCTTCCTAGCCTCGAGAACGCACCAGAGTCATTGGTTCATTTAAATGAATCGTACTAAATTAAATGCTGGCTCCCAAAGGAACATTGGTTAGCTTCGGTATGTTTGCAGGCAATATTCAGCCAAAGGCTTCAAGGAAAGGGAAGCAGCTCTTATATATAGGGTCATAAGGCTATTTTATGCATAAGGCATTTTTGCTTCTATCTTTACTGCTATACGAATTATATACAATAATATGAATCGGGCCAATTATTTACCGAGATATTGATTTTGAATGATGAATAGGAACATTGTAATATTTCATAGATAGGACAGGCATTAGGGTGCACGTTCTAAACTAGTCTGGGAGGAAGGATCTATAAATTTTATTTCCAATGGCGTTTATGCTCGCTTCTGCTTAAGTAACTGACAGTTGTGGACGAATAGCGCAATTGAACATATAAATATTAAAGGCAACCGGAACATTTCTCTATCGAATAACTCTTATAGCAGTGCTTCAGTCAGTCACGAGTTAGAAAATCTGTGAAAATTACTCGAGTGCTCAGCATTGTCGCAGTGGCATTGATGAAGCACGCAGAGCTGAGGCAGCGTTTAACTATAAACCTCAACAGGATAGTAGCGCCTAGTGGATTTTTCAGTTCACTCAATATAATGAGGTATGTGCATATTGCCATGGTTTGGGCATGCCCATTTTCTGTTGTTGTTATCGGTCACGAATGCAAATTCTTGACCCACTGTCGTTCATCAGCTCTTTTCTGCTGCCCTTATCCGAGAAGCCATCTTCACAATTGTATCCGACCGCTATGGACAGCCGCTCTTTTCGCTGTCGGTGAACGTACTTACTGAACGTACCTAATATTCGTTGTCATTGTAGCCGAGAAAATTTGTTCTCTGCTGTTATATTTGATATATGTTTTAAGGTAAAAAGAACCAGTGTAGAAAGACGTTGTCCACGTTCTGGCTAGCTGATTGACCTTTGTGCAATAAAAATGCTTTTCTACATACAAAAATGCCCTAATTTTTGGCGTCCGACATTAATATTACTAAGCATTATTTCCAATAGTAGTCCCCTTGCAGTAAAAAACGAAGTTTGTTTACACCAGACTTCAAAGCTGGTGTGCCCCTAGAATAAGTAGATAATCACACTGCCTCCGTATCATTTTACGATGACAGAGGCCCGTCAACGATAAATTGTATTTAGAAACGACATGCCCAGCTTATTTAGCTTGGGAAAAAAGAGTCGACTGAGACTTCAGAATAGCGTTTCGACCCTCTGAGAAATTGGTCAACAGTGGCCGTGTTACGCGTCCGGACGCTTTTAGCTAGGACTCGAGATAGACGAACGAAAATGTATTTTTTAAATTATTAGTTCGTTGCGGACTGAAAATAAGATTATTCGATAGAGGCTATCGACGAAAAATGTCCTAGAGTAGAGATATTTCTTTTTATATGGGACAGATAACGTTGGCTTATAGAAAAAAGCAAAATTCCGCTAGACATTTTTTAATAAAATATCTAAATGTCTTCCGTTTTTATTGGATTATAGTTGGCTGGTTGTTTTTTTTTTTTCTTTATAATTTATGGCTAAATGACTGGATGTCCTAAAGCAGTTAAATGTCAAAACTTGGTCCATCCCAAATCTCTTCATAAGCAGATGTAAAAGAATATCGAGACGTCGGCTTAAATACGAGCACTGGCATTTCTCTAATCATTCACAAAGTCAGGTTCAAAAGCTTATCGATGGTGCCCATTATATTTCTCGACCATTACAAATGTATGATTTAAGGTACACATAATGGCGATTGACAGCTGATACTCAACCGTGAATTCCCTCTGTCGTCTGTTATTAAACGAAAAAAGCTCTGTACTCAACGTCCGGCTCTACGAATCGCTGATAGCCGTCATGCTATTAACGTTCAGCATATCGCTTTATGTGAGAGATTTGAATAAAGCTAATTTTAATACTGAAGTAGGACTGCCTTGTTCACAGGCCAATGGACCGGCCCAGTGCTCCAACATCTGTCACACTGCTGGACGAGCGAAATCTGCGCTAGAACTAAATGTACGGTTTATGTATCAGGCATAGATTTCGTCCCTCAGTCGGCTCAGAAGACGTGACTTTTGGCGCTTATCGAGTGACAACATAGTTAGCAGACCAGGAGCAAGTTCCATAACAGCCTACGTACTTTCGTCGTCTACGAACAGACGTCCAGCTACAAGTGGCTCCTTTTATTTGACATTCGCTAGGCCTTTTTTTATTTGATGTACCAAACTATCCTGAAACAATACGGCAGACTTTAGAAAAAAACTCTAGAACTCAGCCATGTAGAATTATATGTGTGGCATTGAAGTGTCTATAAATATGTTTCGGTTGGTAAAGATTATAGATGTTCTAGTAAAATGTCTTTTTTTTTTTAATTGTTGGGACAGAACGTACTTGTCCGCTCACCAACCCTTGCACCCTCGTCAAATGTCCCGAAAACAGATTACCCGCCTGTCCTTATGAAATTTGCTTGTAAAACGACTCAATATGCTGGAGGCCATGTATATACTTGTCGTTATAATGCGTGTACTGCAACATGTAAAAGTTTATAACGTACTAATTTTCGCACAGTGTACGATTGTTTGTAGTGTTAGCGTAGCTATGGAACGGTAAGTGTTATTCATGGCGTTGTCTGAAAAAGCGTCTTTGTCTGACAACGAATATTGCTGAGCGGGTGCAATTGACGGCGTATGCCACGGGAATGTGAAGGCAAGACACGTCGCCTTGTCAAACCCATTGTTACAAATTCAGTCTGTGAAGGGAGCGGTGAGGTTAGCAATATAATAAGGAGACGTCGAGGTGCGGGATATCGGTATGCATGATATAGCTGAACTAGTTCCGCTTGACTGATGCTAGGTAAAAGCAATTGTTGCAACAGTTGCCATGGTATATTGCGCGTTCTCGAACGCTGGCGATTAGTTTAGAAAGTATTGAAGAAGGAACAATGAATAGACCATTAGAGAAAAACTGACTGACGATGCGACAGTGTCAAACTAAAATGGACTGGTGTATGGTGATGGGTGATCGGCAAAGATACATAGGGAAAATGATCTATGGATGAAAAGGAAAAGAATAATAATAATAATAATTAATTGTTGTTAAATCGGACGCGCGCGCAATTGAATTATTCGATTGACTGGTTGGTAAGCTCTTTTTTATTCATTACATTTTGCAGGTTTCCGATTCTTTTTTTTTCTTATGCTATTTTTTCTCTTTTTGCTGATGATTCTAATGAAGGTGCCGAGCTTCTGAGGTTATCGTTCGCGGACGTCCTCGAGGCTCACCTTTCGCCGCCTTCGTGCTGGCTGTACCAACGAAATCGCGATCGACGTACATCAAATCGTCAATCATCATCGTCGTCGTCAGCATCATCAGCGTCATGAACGAGTACGTTGAAAGTAGTGGTTGTGGATGTTGTTGGGGGTTGTTCATTACGTATTCATCGGTAGAACGTGGCGGTAGTAGTTGTCGAAATTCATTCAATCGTTGATAGGTGATTCGTGTGGTGATTTCGTGGACGCGCGAAGGGTGCAGAGCAAGTCGAAGAGATATATGTAGTTGTGGTGATGAAATCGAAGTAAATGGAGACACAGGCAACAGATATATATATATATATAACCAAGCGTCAGAGGAGACTTACCTACGCTCTCGTTCCCATCACGTAGACGGGCTACCACGAAGACTCATCATTATTAGTACTGTCATTATTATTACTATTATAACCTGGCCTTGTTTGGTCAACGGCTCGGCTGATCTAACTTTTTCTTTTTGCGAACATTTATTTATTCATTTGGATTTTGAGGCAAAGTATGACCATCAAGAAAAGGTGCGCTGACCAACTGCTATCAACACTCATTGTGTGTGTCCTTATCAATATTTTCACCTTCTTTATGTGATAGCGATGATAGCATACACAAATGTACGACTGGTCAAAAAATACGTGTAGAAGCAACTTATAGCTGCTTCGAAATCCTTTCTCTCTACCTATCGAAAATACTATGTAGAGCCTGATATAGAACGAAACACAACTTAAGTTAGGTATTTAAAAACGTTGATAGGATAGGCTAAACGTAAGAAGCTAAAGCTACCGCGTTATTGTTGCACCTTTTTTTCGCTTTGTTATTGCCGCAGTGACGTTTCGTCTGCACCCGTTTCTGCTATTCAGATGCTATTTGCGCTTTACTAATCAACTGGGTTCTACCTATTTTTCTAGTGGAACACGCAATTCGAACTTTAGCTATTTGAAGGCCCTGTCAGGCCTCAGCACGGTCAGTGGTTGCTAATCTTTGACACAATTATACCAACGCTAAAAGAAGCCAATATATAAGTAAATATTAATAAAGTAAGTAGATACGATTTATACATGCATGAAGATACAATGTCATCTATTTTCAGTATTCTATGCCTATTCAAGTATGATTCGTTAGAAAGGATCTGAAAATCGGACTGTAACAGCTTATTTTTGATAGGACCTTCCTGCTTTCGATCTATGCTAGCAGACTGATGAACTCGCTGCGAGAATAACTAGTATTTATATTTTCCCCAGACGTAAGCATGATATTGCTTCTACCTAACAGAAGCTATCATACAAGCCTCGTTTGCTTCAAACACGTTTAACCAAGTAAGGCTTGTATGATAACTTATTTGCGATAATCTTGCGCCTACCTTAATCCTACTTTCTGGAACTCAAGAAAACTGCACTGACGCAAACGATTCATCATTTAGATCGGCAATATCCGCAATGATGATATTTTCCCAAGAAGTCCAACTTCGTTGTCAGTCGTATGATACCCTGTCACTTTATTTCGAGCTGACTTAATTTGGTGTTTCGAACATTAAATAGGGCGAAACAAATGGCCCATATATTTAAGTGTTGAATAATTAAAAATGGTGCTACTATGATACTTCGACTTTTACATGCGGTATCGCCGGTAGGCATCCAATCTATTAGACGGCTGACTTTCAACACGAAATGTACCGTGTGTCCGTCTATGGCCGGGTTTCGAATCTAGACTACAATGTACCTTTAAAATATAATCCCAGCTTTGTGTCTTTCACAGCCGGTTATTTAGGCAATGCTGTTGTTGCAGGGGCCGGAGTTTGATAAAGATTCCGAAATTTTCTCTATATCTATTAATATTATCTATGACTCTCACGTGTTACACTATCACAATGAAATATCGCACTTGATTCGAATAAAGACCTTAAAAATCATCATACTTGAGGGTTTGGCCATGTCTGCAAGTATTCCAAAAAATTATAAAATATATAAAACGATGTTACGCGGTTATTCAGCATCCTGTCGACGAAGCATCCATTCAAATAATACCGCCTTGGACAATGCCAAGCAATAGGTGCCCCAGCAAGCGCGTAATTAGCAGTCTAGCTCGATATTGAAACAAATGAACACGCGGAATGTTCTTGGTTTTCTGCGTACATACTAGCTCACATATTTAGCTCTTTTTATACAGCGAAGCTTTTCTTTCGATACGTTTTGACAACGCATATCGATGCATGATAAGGCGATTGCTTTGTACCGCTGCTACGATTTGAATATTTGGCAGGCGCCACTTCTGCAAGAGGAGCGATGATTAACTTCTTCCGATCTGTCGTCATTGGTGTTGCAACGGGCCGCTTACGCTATATTTAGTCATTCGCACGATATATTGGTGTGTATGTGAGTTCCAAGAGAATGGAGGAGTAAGTGGAGGGGAGGCGGCATTGGAAGAGTTCTGCGGGGTTCTGAGGATAATTGGAGTCAAATTGCTTGCGCCGCCCTGGGGCGAACGACGGCCACTACCAGCCTGACGCGCATACATACATACACACATACGTATATGACGTAGGACTTAAAGAGCAAGACGTGGAGCCATAGGCGGTTGCTAGAACGGGACATGGGATGGACACCCAAGAGTGTAAGTGACTAGGAGGCCAGGTTTGTCCCTTGTTTTGCTCCACAGTACGACGCCTCAGTTACTGGACACTGCTGGCGATAGCACTGAGAGGCAGCAGTTGTGGTGGGCTGGTCGTCTGGCGTCGAAAGGCCGCACAGCCAAATGCCCTGTGGGCTAACCACTAAGGAAAAAAATAAAGCAGGCTGCTAGTGAAAAAAGGAAGGCGTCCTGGCTGGCTAGGATTCGTTTAAGGTTTCGCACGATCGAGCCGCGCCAGTTTAACACATCGCGCTAAGACCGGTTCGCCGTCTCGGCAAAGCCGGAATAAACGGACGGCTCACTCGTAGAGTAGCTTCGGTTAGAACTGTAATATCAGCCTGAATGGGAATTCGTGCAGAAAACTAGTGAAAGGCACAACCGCTATTGTGAGCTGTGCACTGGACTTAACTACCCGCCCCTTGGTGGGAACCATGTCTGAGCACTCTGCTGACTGACATTTACTTAGTACCTAATGAATGACCGAATCCGATGGGGTTCCACCTATAACTCGACCCATCCAATGACCCGTAATATTACAACGAGGATAGGACCAGCTGCAACATCGCAGGCTGATCACTTGTTCATAGGATATTGCTTCGTTGCTTATGGGTGTCGTGCGGTGATCGCGTCCATTGCCTCAAGACGAAGCAGAACAGTTTGAGAATAAACAACAATCAGGAAAAAATAAATGAAACGAAAAGCGTAGGGTTTAAGGCAAAGCTTCAATTTGAGCATGACCGATCAACTTATGCATGACTGCATCGCTTTGCCATTGAGTTGGCAGTAGATGCTGGTCACTTTATTGCTGGAACCTGATTTGAAGAAATATGTCATCGAACAAGACTTTGAGTTACAGACAGGACAAGTCCTTCATCGAAAGGGCCACTTCGCCTGACAGTTGGCTTTACCACTACTACTGGCGCCGTACGGGGATGCCGTTCGTCGTCGAAGGATGTCGGTCCTAACATACGACATGTGTATTCACTGTGTATAGCGGGTGCATCGTAACTTTCTAAGTTGTGAGATTGTCACAGGCTATTTTTCGATGTCGGATATTCGACGATTAAAGCACCGGCCACATTATTGTAAAACTGTCAGTGATCAAGCAGTCTTCTTCCGAATTTCGTTATCAGCCGAGAATGAAATAATGGTACAGTCGAGTTTGATAACAAGGACAAGGGTCTACAAAACCTTAGCGGAGCTCTTTTTTTTCTTTTTGTATAGGCTAAGGGTTTTGGTTCCGAAACGACTAACGTTTCTTAAGATCATTCCTATGTCGAATTTGTCCTTCGTGCTGTCAAATCTATTAAACCTTGATCTTGCCTAGAGTCTCTTGTTAATCACTCTCATGGTATGCTATCTCATTTTGTCTGTCAAAATGGTGCTGATACCGCGATAAAGACGACCACCATGGAAGGAAGCTTCGGCGAAACTTACGTATGTGTTATTAATACACATATTTATGGTGAGACAGTCGCTATATTGGCGCGAATAGAAGCATATTCTCGAAACATCCTGAGCACGAATCGAACTGAAAATATTATACCTTAATAGCCCGATTTATATTTTACGTCTCTTAACGCGCTCATTAGATAACTTGTTATGTTCCTGGACAGAGAGCTAGTGCTATGCAAGTCTAACTCTGAATTGACAGTTGATCTAAGAATACCGTGAACTTCATAACTTAATAGAGCCAAAAAAGAGTCTACACTGGAAATAGTATATGGCTCTCTATTGTTTATGTTATTGATACGTTGAAGAGTTTTGCTGCATGCACTTAGGGTCTTCTTAGATAGTTACAATGCGAAGCATCATCCGATGACGAATGACAAAATCCCAACAATGTTCGTATTATTGCTACTAATACTGATTGGGTTGGGTCCGTTCGGTATGATCAAAAACACTATAGCCAGCTTTAGAGTAGAGAGCGGATTCGTCTTTACCCTAATGATCTTTGCGAGTTTCTTCTCCTGTTTCTGCTGGATTGTAGCGGATTAACAAGGCCCGCTAAAGGTTAGCTAAGGTTAGCGAGAGCTCGAATGGTAAGGTGAGCGACCAGTTCTCGAAATTCTCTACGTCGATCTTCCTGATAGCCACAGTCTTTGCCAACGACTTCTTTCAAGGAAGGCCATTGGTCTTTTCTTGACGCGTACTTTCTGCTTCTTTTTTCGTTTATCTTGTCTTTTGTTTATTCGAAAGCTAGCAGGGTCGTTTGGGTCTAGCGGCAGTTCGCGAACAAGTACGGTAGTGGATCGGTGACAATCCTTCTCATAGACCTTTTTCTTGAGACCACGTCATCGCACGACACAGTGTCGAAACGATGACGACAGATCGACGAAGATGAGACGACTGCTTAAACGCCATATACGGACATCGAAGTCCACTGCCCGTCGCCAAGAATAATCGTATTTGGGGAGCATCTATCGCTTCATTTAAAATGAGTCGAATAAATTGATGTGTTTATGTGCGAACCCAATGCAGTTCATAGAATACTTTCTGCCGCCGCTGAGCTGTTCCGCGGATGAGCCTCTGTATCATGTATGACGCGACATCCGAAGCACTGGTAAAGACGAGGCAGGAGCTAATAAGGATTAAGCAGTAAGTCGTGGGGCTTGAGGAGTGGGGGAGCACATAAAAGAGAAAGCGACGGCGATTTAATAGTTTTTCAATCTAAAATAGGTGGTCCTTCGACGTTCGACGGGTGAGAATGGGTTGACAGGCCTGCTTAGTGTCCTCTCTGGGTTTTCCCATTCGAAAAGACGTTTGCTCGAGGAGTCGAAAAAAAACGGGAAACGAAGAAAAGAGTCTAATCGCTACCGCTCCGCGCCGTTCTGTCTGTAAGTGTGTGGCTTATCATTAAATTTTGTCCACTCCCGTTCCTTTTCCCTTACGTTTTCACCCCCCCCCCCCTCTCGTTCTTTCTTCTCGCGTCTTGCTCCTGTGTCTTTGGTTTCCTTCACACAGCAAACCCGATTTTTCTCCTCTGACTCCGTCTGACCCAAGCTGAGACTAAGCTATAGCATTATACGACAACAACGACGGCAGCAATAAAATCTTGTGACGAAAGCGACGAACACAGTTGAAGAACTGAAGTGTTGAGGATGAAGCAGACGGAGTAAAGGGTGGGTCGAATCGCGAATGTCGAGTCTCGAGCCGTCGTCGTTTCCATCGTCGCACTCACCCTTGGGCGTCTGAAATAACGGGTGGTATGTGGTGACTAAAGATTCCGTAAAGGGGCTGAATGGAGTATCTGGAAGACGCAAAGCAGCGAACTCTGCCATGAACGTTACAGCCAAGGTCGGTCGAGCAGCCAGGAGATTCACTGAGTATGCTTATCGAGCTAAACAGGACCAGCCCTTTTTCCTCGGCTTCGATTCAAAATGAAGTCAAGATTGATTTTATGCGAGTGTGGCTGGGACTGTGCGCGCTGTGCTACCGCTATAAAGCGTGTTCGAGCTTCGCTCTACCCTACGACTCAATGTCACAACATCCAGTTGCACTCGACCCGATTCTCTATATCGATGATTGCGGATGGAAGCCACCCTCATCACAGCTGAACGGCAAGCAAACAGCCTGACAAATCGCACACGATTGCTGGCGCTGTACCCTAGCAAGTAAGAAAACCTTTGGCTTTCTACGAAGAGATCTTCTACTGTAAAAAAATAGCAGAACTAGAACTGTTTTAGCGAACTTGGTATTCGTTGCCGATACGCTCCGCTATGATTGTATTAGGTGCAATATGGTTCTCATGATCTCATGCAACTTGAAATAACCAGGAGAAGAGTTTTTCTATACTTATCAATAAATGCCTTTTATATTTATGTAAGGTATTAAGGCCAGCCTCTCGTTGTCATGTAAATAGCCGTTAACTTTTTTAAAAACTATAATCAACGACAAAGATCGCATGCCTGAACAGTAAAAGCTCCGAACTGACATTAGCCTCCACTGTAGATAACGTGTTCTTATTAATTAGACCAGATACAGCTGCCCAATTAAAAAAAAAGTCCATCTGACGTGTGTTCGTTGCCTTAAAAGAGTTGTTGACGCGAAATAGATGCGAAAAAGGCCTCGTTTGACTGCAAAGTGAGTATTCTTCTGAAGCGGTGGGTAACTTACCATAGTGGGCTTTGCAACTTGTCCTCTCCGAACACTTTCTTTAGAAAGTACAATTTCTTGGTCAAACAGTTCAGCCTCATTTTCATGCATTTTCGTCGGCTACTGACTTGAACCGAGCTCTTTGCAAATGCGTACACGACTTCACCTATAAAGAGCACTTGGCGCTCTGTTGAGGGCCACGACGGAGAGACAGAACTACTCGAGTGAGCTGTTATTCCCTATCCTCGCTTCATCATCGCGGGCAAACTCCAATTTCTTTACATTCAACTACGCCACGACATCTCTCGCTAGGAGGCAATGCCACTTGTAATATCTATTCAAACATTATGAGTTCTTGTCGTTTTAATACTTTACTCGCGCAGGCCTTCAGCCTAACTATCGAGTTTAGCAGAGCGCGTGAGTACCGACTGCTAGGCCGGTGAGTTGTTCGGGGATCTAGCGAGGAATATGCCTCATTGTCCTCAAACCAACCCCTGTAAGAGTATCGTGTAGAAGATGTCCGCCCTAGAGCCTCTCAGGCACTCGATGCGCTAAGCGTTTTATTTGCTCTCCGTTTTGTGGCTGATTTCGAAAGAACTAGCCGGAAGGAACCGTGTGTTCTGCCCGCCTACTCATTTAAGCTTAGTCGAATTGAAATATCCGAATACAGCAAAATAGCTATTAACAGGGCGGCCCTTTGTAGGCCCGGACTACATCTTCTGCAATGCCCAAGCACGTACAGAAAGGAAGCAAGGGGCAGACCAAAATCTACAAGACTATAAGAATAAGTTACTGAAGGAGAATCTCTTGAGTATACCTGACCTACGAGCAGTCTGACCGGCCACCATGCCGTACCGCTGGATCGATGTATGGCCTGACGGACCCCAAATCACTTCAACCTCAACCAACCAGCATACATCCCCCAACTGTACGCTGCACTTGACATTAAAGTCGATCGATATAACCGCTACTGCCTTCATTCTCTTGTGTCCGATTGGATCAACTGGTTCGTCTCCCTTCTGAGTGTGTCTTCTGTATTCTTTTCAGTCTTGGGCATCTTGTTTGGCGTCAGAAGTTGGTCTCCAGTAGGCTGATGGGAACTAGTGAGTGACTCTTCGGGGTCCACCAACTAAAACCTATTAGCTAAGCGCTGGCAATGACGTCACGTGCGAGGCGGACGGGCTACTTGTCACCTGCCTACGTTTTATTTGAATGGAGCGTTGTACTCAGCAGAGAGACGAAGCAAGCCGTTGCAGCTGGCCGTCGTTATAGCTGCTGGTGTCTTTTCAACAAAGGCATGTATTGGCTTAACATTCTATTCCAATATTTGACCTCGGTAGCCGTCCTAGGAGTTCTGGGCAGTGGTAAAGTTATATAAAGGAAAGTAACGATCGGCTATGTATACACCTCACTTAAAGGTGCGTTTTTACATGCTTTCTTAAAAGTCAACGTTGTAAGGTTGATGTTATATAGAGCAAAGCTGTGTGGATCATCCGCTTATTTTACTGAGAAATTCGACCTGATTATATAACATGCTGAATCCACTCGACAGAACGATTTTAGCCACTTGGGGCAAATGGTAAATTATAATTTGACCTTCAAGATGACGTTTAGCTGTTCTTCGTTTGGTTAAAACCGGTTTTCGTTAGGTTACACCTGTCGCCCTGCTGTACAGAAAGCGTTGCATGGATCGATCTTGAGACGAGAAATGTTGTTGATTGTTGAACAAAATGACTAAAAAGACGTGGTCGAGGGCAGGTGCGCGAAGGCAGTTTTCGTAGACGTCTGCTGGTCACAAATTTCTGGTTCGGTTCGTTTGTCCGTCTAGAGTAGCAAGAAATTCGATCTTTTTCCAACAGTTTCACTTTTCTTCCGCTGTTATTGTTTTATTTACCCGATTAATCAGTTGTTTCGTGGTAGCAGAAGTGGAAACAACAGCAGCGGTGGAAACGACCAGAAATGCCTGGTACGGAGACGAAAACAAGAGTAGCACCGGTACGAAGCGACAATAAAGAAGGCAGCCTATTAAAGATGAATGGATGCGAGAAAGGGTAACGGAAGAAGCTGTCTAATTTTCTGCCGTGCAAGGGACCAAACGGTGAACATCTTCCCGGAGAACATTTCCTCGACCGATGCAGATGTCGGTGGGGCACCAGGACACTATATCAGGTTACCGCCAAGAGTACTTGACGGTGCAGACATAAGATGACGATGGAAGAGACAAGCGGGACAACACTTACAACAGACTCGAGCTTGGATAATGTCCGGAGTCAAGAAATCGCAGGCCTTCACTCCTGACTATTTTCGTGTGCGGCTCGGGTGCTCTGAGTAATGAACTCCAGGAGAAGACTACAAATTTTTTAGCCGGGGGGCAAAAAACGAGGATTGAGCGCAAGAAATATCCAAGCGAAGGAGGTCAGAGGACATGGACGATCACCAATCAACAGACAGTGACCAACGACTGCGTAGCGTAATTGTGTATGCTATCGTTTGATTCGAATAGTTAGCTTTCGGCCATACTGAGTTAAAACATGGCACATGTTGGACCAAAACTAGAAGTAGACGATTACAGAAAACTGATATATTGCCTATCAGGTAGCAAGAAAAATAAACGGTAGACGTACACAGAAAGAGGTTGCAGATATCCAAGAAACTTGGATACCTCCTATTGCTGCGATAGATGATGACCTTAACGAGATTTAATTTCCTGTTGCCCCAGTGCAATTTTCTCAGCTTGATGTTTATTTTGTTAGATTGCCGTATTTTTAGCAACCGCACGGTTGACCATCGCGGCCTACTCACATGCTTCTGTATGCACGGGTACGAGGTGACTTCGTATATCGCTAAATATGTAGAAAAAAAAAAGAGATTCCGAAAGCCGTTTATTGCAGCAATTATGGCTGATTACGAGTAGATCAGTAATTTCCTTCATGATCGCAACTAAGTACATTTGTGTAACTCATTACCATATTGAACGTCGTGGAAATCACCGTGGAAAGGGGCAAGTGGACGGGACAAAAGCTGATTTATAGTAGATATTGGATACTGTAGCTGCCAGTTTTTCCTTCTTTTGCTGCAGTTTTCTGTAGATGTGATCATGCGTATGCTAAACTATGCCTAGCTTAGCTTACGTCTAGACAGAGATGTGACCTTTCGGGTAGCAGTAAGCATATCCCAGCCGCTACAACCGCATCGTTTCCCTTTGGCACCATTTCGGATGATGGCGCTGGAAGTCGAGTTGTCCCCTTGCATTTCCTACGCTTCCGCCCAGTTCGAAGACAAACGCCACAGCGCCAAGTGGCAGCAGCCTTGCCCATATCCGCTTCTTTGAGAGATGAACGGGCGCTTCAGGGCATATTTTTTTTTTCGAAAGATATATTTGTTTGCTGTTGGGACAGGTCACGATTTTCCGACCCTTGACGTTTCCAAGGCCCACAGACCGAGCAGAAATGCAGAGTGAGACGGACGCTTGACTGCTTCTGCACCGATCGAACATAGTACGAAAAACCGAATGAAGAGCGTGACCCGATCACTTAGCGTGTCGCTGACGAGACTTGGCGACCAGAGTTGCTGATTATTCCGATCTCGAATGGATAACCATCTAGAATGGTGATAGAACAGAACCGTGGAATGATGCGTAGTTGGAAGCCCTGAACAGGCGGTCTGTATTCTAGTTGTAACGCAGAAACGCGTTTACAGATTGTAAGAAACACTGGTGCGGTCGTTACGTTAGCGTGGCCAACTTAACAGAGTAGTTTCAATAGCTTTTCTTTGATCTCATTGTTTTTCTCTACGTATGTATGTAATAGCTGCTGACTGGGCTCTACGAAATGGTAGCCTTCACCGCTTAGAACTAGCCATAGGAGGTCAAGTGCTGAAGCTTACGTGCTTGTTGCGGTGTTTGCGAATGACGCCGACAACGAGGTCACACTGAATTTTAGATCTGCCGTGCCGCAGCTGACGCTGCTCGGTTGAACAGCGCAAGAAGACTCGTTTTGTCGTAGTCAAGCCTGTGATGGTTGACCGGCATTCATAGAATATGCGAAGCGAAAATGCTCGGTGTATTGTGTATTTTGAAGCTCTTGTGCTTGACGTTCCTGTTCCTTTAGCAGCACGTTCTGCTATTGCTACTGCCGGTGCTGCTGTGCGGTTAGTATTGAAGTAATGCGGTTAACGTTTACTTACTCGTTCCAGTTCGGTCTCGTAGACAAGGGTCACTGTCCTTTCGCTTGGTTGTATTGGCTGCTAAATCGAAATTAATTCAAAATGAATGTCTAAATGTTAGTCGACGGTCGGGTTGGGTTCGTGTTCATTTGTCGAATTTGCTGTGGCGGTGACATTGACCCCACAGACACACGCGCAAACATTCAAAATAAAGGTAGCACAAACCCCAATTCGTGATTTCAAAATGCATAGCCGTTGTCAGTTGTGCTAGTCGCATTCACACACGAAGATAGAGAAGCTTTAGCGTGCTCTCCTGTCAAGGGTCCTTACATCTCGGGGGGTCGGCATAATACATAGGTAAAAAGCAGCAAGTGAAGTAGTGCACAAGCCATTTGATAAAACAGATTTAAAGCCGTGCCAAATAGGTCACTCTCGTACGTCCGAGAAAGATACAAAATACATAGCGAAATAAATTGCACCTGTGTATATTAGCAACGAAGCGTAAATTGTTTTTGCTTGCAACAGAGATAAGAGCGACTCTCGATAGAGCTTATTCTTTTACAAAACTCAATTTAGGACGCGCTTGATGCAAATCCTTTCTTGGACCACCCAGATTCGTTTTAACACATTAGTAGGGTAATGGGGTAAATTACTAGAAAAATGTACGGCTGCAGGGCTGAACGGACTTCGGTGTAGCCTCGTTAACGAACGACGGTCCATCATTAACGAACCAACCTTTTCCACCGCACGAGTCCCAGCCATAGACGGTGCTGCTTGTATAGTGCTGCGTATAGCAGAGTAAAATAGTTATCAAGACCGACTGTTTCAGCTGAAAAAAATTTGGACGGAGTGTACGGAATCAGAACGGTATTTGCTTCTAACGCAACAGATTAGGCGGAAATTGCATGACAGTCATGGGTAAACTAAACCAAAATCGTTGTCTTCCCGGCTTATCCATTTGTTAAAGCCAAAATATCGGGTCGTGGATTAACGTTTAGACGTATAGAATATCGCTCGAAATCACGCGTATATCGTGTACGTATAAACCCATAAGGATAAGTTAACACCGCAACCAGGTACGTAGTAAACAAAAAGTATAGATATTATATCGAAAGTCACTGAATTATTGATTGTCCCTGTCAATGACCTGCACGACAGCCCATCGAATACTATTTTCCACCATCACGCACAACTGGAATATAGACAGTAAAAAATACGTCTATGATCGTTGCGGCAATTTCAAACCGCCGTCTTCGTTATCCAAAAACTAAAAACTATATAGCACTACAGATAAAATGGGGTGAAATCGTATTGTCCGCTACTTGCCACGTACAACTGTTAGATTTTCTAACCAATCGGCATTGAGTCTAAACATCCAGGCGCTGCAACAGAACATAATCACTACCGTCATAGTATATAGATGTAAATGGGTATTCTTTGAGCGCATTATGAATCGTAACTTAGATTAACGGCGCGGATTGCTTTTTGTCATTAACTTCGTATATAGACCCACACATTTTGAATAATACTTTCTGCATTATTAAGTTAAGCTAAAGTTAAAAGACGAGTCCGTCATTGAAACAGTCATCGAAAATTTTCGCACAGCTAATAACGCACAGACAAACCGAACATACAGTATGACGTAGCGAAACTTAAGCATATTATTAGAAACGAAAGTGATATGGCCTCGAATGCGAGTCCCAAGGGTGACAGGGTGCTACATGTTTGTACACACTGCAAAGATGAATTCCTCTATAGTGTCGAAATTTTCGGTGCGTTGGAAAGTTTGTCCGTTTGCTAAAACTTAATAGTGCAATAACGCGTTGGAAGTAAAATTGTTTGACACTTGATAGAGAAGTTAGCAAAGCCAAACTTACTAAAAGATAGAGGCACTTATTAATGTCAGCAGTTTGGTGATGGTTTGAGCACAACATCACCCTACACTGGATATAGTTCAAACGAAGAAGGTCCAGACACATAAATTACTCTGTATGTAAACTGCTTGTAATAATCAGCAACTTACAATGCCCAATATAGGTAGCCTCAAAATTCTCGAGGTTAGCTGACTGATCACCTACAATAGAAATGACGGCATAGAAAAACAGAGAATATCGTGGTGAAAGACGTATTTCCGGCTGGTGGCAGAGCTCAGTTTGTCCTACAGTTGTCATTTACTATAACACATCTAAACAGACCCAACGAAAATCTGTAGTCTTTGAAGGATAGCACAGTCCGCAGCTGCGTACGCTCAAGGTATTCATTGTGCAACAATATTACTAAGAACTTCTCGACTCAAAGGAACTATTAGTTTTAAAGAAAACTTTTTTTCTTTTACGTGATTTGGCTTCTCTTTCTATCGGACCGTACAGTAACAACAGCTACCAAAACGATCAGTCGAGTAACTTACTTAGCATCATTTTTAGAACGCTTTCCGGTAAGATTCTTTGTCACAAGGCAAACAGGAAATATTTACGTAAACGAAAGCTGCTAAACTCACGAGCGGCCTAAAATTTGCTAGGCAAAGCTGAGTAATGGCTAGTGCTTCCTGCCGCCAAATATTTGAATGTTACAAATTCAGAACCACGAATAATAAGATAATTGAGATATTACTCTCAATATAGTCTGATCGTCAAAAATTATTAACTTGAGTAACAACACTGACGTTACGTGTGTAGTCTGATAGATATATAGCTTGTAGGCGATACGTGAACGAATTGTAGAAACCGTAACGTCGTCCAGTGCTATATTTGAGACGAACGTTCTAACCTACTTGCGTGGACTTGTTGATCGAGCTGATTTACCCATTAATGAATTTGTATCTTCCGCCTTGTCTATAGCCACTATATAGTTCACAGCGGCTTATACGGATGTCATCCCTTTCCCTTACTTGACGAAGTCACGGTGGTCCTAACCGATAAAGTCACAAATCACCACCGTATCTAACAGCGCAGTGGCTGGTCTAATTTTTTTTTTATTACAATTGTAGGATTTCTTCTATCACAGTACTACAGTGTATTATAGCAGAGCGAGTGCAGACAGCCCACTTCATTTAACAGCTTCAGCTTCTGTATGGTGAGTAGCATTCAATATCTATCAATTGAGCAAAAACTAATAGTAGAAGGATGGAATGATTAGCTTGAGTAAAGTACGTTTTCCCTCTGTCAAAAAGCCGGCGAGGCTGACGTGAAAACGAAGGTACAGTATGATATTACGGGTAAAAGGCGTTACTAGGTTAAGTGGGGTAAACTTCAACAACGACGACAACCGGATATAGCTTTACACAATATATAATTTTATCTTAGAAAAACACTAGAGTCTAGTCATTAACATTAACTAATAATAACTATACTGCTTCTGACGAAACGTACTTAATCTAACTGACTTTATCGTACTCTTTTAGCGCTGAGCTTTTTTGTATATTTGCAATCGAAACTTGCTCTATCTAGGTTGACGATCTCAGCATAGACAGAGGTTCATAGATGAACCTGAATCCTATTTTGTCATTGCTGATGTCTATAATTACCAAAGTGCTTCACTAGACGTTTGTATTTGGACGCTTGGCTGAAATTCAAGGGCCGTCTAAAACGATATCCAAAACGTATTCATTCTGTGCGGACGTTAGCTAATTAACGGTGTAAATGAAAAACGAGCTATAGGAGAAATAATGACACACTTAAGGCCGATGGCACGAAAAGGCGGATACGACTCGCAACTGGAAACAGGTAAGGGTCTTACGGCTTTGAGAGCAGAATGTCCGTACACACTGGCAAGAGTATACAAAATCAATTAGGTATTAAGTGGCCAAGTCGTTTTACGATAAGATAGAGATAGAGGCCAGAAGGAAAAGGGGGCCAAAACAGGCCCACCCGGAGTGCATGCCTTACCGGAAACTCGATGTCGGCGTCGTGATTGGCAAACCGGTTAGCGGGGTTGCTTTGTTCGGCTGCCAGATCTTGCGCGTGCTTCAGCAGAACGTTCTTAAACTCCGCTTCTGAATGTACTTCGAGCAGTTTCTGCCGAAAGTCCATGTCGGCAAAGATAGTCGCGAACGTCCGTCCCGTTTCAAGGGCATTCTTTGTACCTTTCTAAGGCGCGCTCACGTTCAGATGCCAAAACGGGTAGGAGACAGTAGCAAACACCGAGAAAGAGAACGCAAAAACGGACATGATTAACTAATAGGCCAATTAGCTAAGAAGCTAGTGTAGAAAAATAACATTTTATCAGCATTCCTGTAATCGATGTCCAGCGTTATAGGTTGATCTGCTAACCATCACCACTCCATTTGCATATACTTGAGCTTGATATCACTATGCTTGCCTTATCATTGGCTACTTCAAACTTTGGCCTACACACTATAATTCACCTCCAAAGAATTACAGCTGCCTTATTTCTCCAAAAAAAAGAAGTGAAACTTCGATTCTTATCTAAAAATTGTAATCCGTAGCATTGTCTAAATCGTTGGCATAGAAATGTCGCTTATCAAAGTGGCATTGCAACACTCCAGTAACTGGCAACCTGAAAAATGTTATAAGATTGTATTAGGAAAATTAGCAGCTGGTCATGGTTGTTAGGGCTGAGGCGCCCAAAGAGACAGGCTGAAGAAAATAGCATTAGTGACTTCCACTACATATTGTAGTTACTTTGTATGCGATTAACAGCTGACCTTAGCCAACTCGGTAAACCGGTTCTGTAGGCCGGCTGACCTGGTGGCCTATCATCTGCAACAAAAAGGAAAATTGGCCGTCTTTACCAGAATTCAAATGGCAAGGATCACTTAGACGCTACCTGATTTAAAAAAGCCTGTAAATGGAAAATCGGATGAGGTAACGAAGGTACAGTGGAGAAGCCAGTGACTACCTATGGAGCGAATTTTATCTTACGACCGTTACATCCCCATTTTACAATTTACAGCATGAGGTAAAAATTTTCTAAATATTTTAAAAAAGTCACGGGACAGTTTGAGAGTTATTATTTTATATATGAGGTATTTATTCACAATACATAACTGTGAAATGTATACCTGTTAAGAAAATCTTGCCCATCCTCCATTATTTTATAACGATTCTTTTCACGTGCTACATAACTCAGGCCGAACAAATACGTTTCGTATGGTAGCGGTAATTTCTATCCACTGTTAGGTTAACGCTTTGCTGTATCTTGTTTGTACTAAATAAACGTTCAGAGTTGTATATTTGCAACTGCCTTAGTTAAGATTTACTTCAGGCGAAAGCCAGCTCCACGAAACAGACCGCGTGCTTACGCCCAGTTTTGAGCCTCGTCTATCCGCAAAATACTAAGTAAACACTTTATCACTGTATCATCACGGAGAAAGTTTGTCCGCACTGGCCTGACGTTGGTCTTCTCTCGCCGTTCGTGTATTAGGCTCATCTTTATCGTATTTTTTCTAGCGCAAGTTATTATACAGGAGCAGGCGTCAATAGCGACCGGTTGCAGGGATAAGCGTCGCTAGCAGGAAGTCAGAAAGTCAATCACAACTGCGAGCTGCTAGAGAACCAGGATAGCTGTTTATGTCTGTAGCGGCTTATGGGCGTATTTCATTGTCAGTGTTCGGGTACAGGATGGAATCTACTTCTGGGGCTGGTCCTCAATGAGACTATGCGTGCAGATGCTACTACTGTAAAGAATGCAGTAACGGGCAGACAGGAGCTATGTTCCACTGGCTGGTTTCATTGGAGTCTTGCCTGGCAAACGACCTTACACCCAGGATGTAACCACCACCGACAGTTTCAACCAGTCGGTCCAGTCCGATGCTTGCCAAGGCCTGGCCTTGTGTTGCTGCTTTCTAAGCTGGATTGGTGTCCCTGTTTCTCTAAAAAGGCGACGCCATCGGCCTCTTTCGGCGGAATCCTGTCCTTTTCCCCCAAACCAACTATTCCTTTATTTTGTCATCGTGTAACCCTCTAATAGCTTGCGGCTAAGGTCTCAGCTGCCACGGCACCTCAGTGACCAACCAGCCAAACCAACGTTGCCGCCATTAGCTGTGAAGCTCTGTCTTTCAAACCTTTAACGAGATCTGAAAGGCAACTCGTACTAAGTCGTCCACGTCGTCATATCGAGTCCATGAGAGTATCACATTATTCGAGGTTAAACAGTTATTTCAATCTGGGTGTATCTTTCAAGATGGAAATGATTTAAATTCCAGAAGTTATTGAAATGTACAGGGTTAAACTTTATAAGGTTTATATATATATAAACTATATCAACTTGGTAAGACAGGGATCACCAACGCCCGCTAGTGCGCAAACGCATATTTACACATAAAAAAGTAAATGATGTAAGCGATCTAAAACAAAAATACATGAACGGATAATAATAGTAATAGTAAAAAGTTATCGGAAACGAACACTGGCAGTACTCAAGCTTCTATCTGTAGATAGAGTCTGACGCGATCGATCCCACAACGAACTTACTAAACCATAAACCTGCTTGCATTAACGGTATTTTTCTAATATCAGCAGCAACATTGGGGGAACTAACCATTTCGTTGCCCCTCTTAGGTCAGAACTAACAAAACGCAGACGGTGATAGCTTTTTAAACGGCGATTATAGACGGGTCGAATTGACGGTTCAGTTCCTGTAAAACGTTTCCTTATTCTTTTCCCTGTTGCTCAATATCGGATGTGCGTGACAGAACACTATTTATATGGGAAGAAGATTGGGCAATATGGTGTCAGCGAGGATGCATCACAGATCACTGTCAACGACAAAAAGTTGAGTAAGCATAACGAAGACGCAACCAAGTTGAATAGCTTGTACTAGTGGAACAATCCAATGATATAGAACAACACTATAATGTATCTGAGTGAAATGACAGCGATAGGAAATCGGTAGGCTGCTGGTCCGCAGGGTCGCCAAGCCGGGATAGCAAGGTTAGTTCTTCTATCAGATGGGAACGGCAATATAATCATTGCATCCAATAAAGATAGCTTAATAGGTTACATACGATCGGTGGTGCTTTGAACGATCTTTATCTTCAGTAGGTGGAATGAGTTTTGGAAACGGTGGTTGAATTTGAAAGAATTTTATTTTGTCCTATCGATTATAGCTATTTTTTTATATCTGGCTAACTGGCCAATAGTGCGTTCAGGCGATAGCAATAAAGATATCATATCTGCGCAATACTAGTCGCGACGGGATCCGCTGCAAATACCTTTGCTGAAACAGGCATTTGTGTTTGGAAGAACTTGTTCGTCCGCTTTATTATATTGATATTTTTTTTTTTGTTTTTTTCACAATCTGTAAAAAGAACGTTATGGTCGGAGAACAATTCTAATATTAATAAGAAAATAATTATCTAAGCGATACCAATTCATTTAATAAGAAAATCAACACTGATTGCGAGCGAAACTCCGATTTTCGCATTTCTAATATAACTATTGTGTAGTAGACAAATGAGAGCCAATTGTTTTTTTAGTACAATAAAAAAATCAACCGAACAATTTCGTAAAATACATTTCAGTATACTGTAATTTAAACTAATCTATGAACACACGATACGAGTCTTGTAATAGACGAACGAATAGGGCGAAAACGGTCGCGTAATGCGCAGATTTGAAATCTAATCCCACGTTTCACGTAAAAAACGTATCATTGTACTCTATGTAGTCATATGTTATAAGAATATAATATATGCTATATTAGATACTCATTATCCTAGGAAGCTTGCCTTGCTTGGTTTCAAGACAATCCCTAAACATTCGCCTCTGTTAGCCTACAACAATGGATCTATATGTTGTTTTTAGCCTGGTACACGCTTAAGTCCCTGGCTTTGTAGAGCCACATTTTCGTTAACTTCATCACCACTACTGTTTTTCTTTGTTTGCTTGCCAACGTTGTAGTCGTCGTTGTTGTCGCCGCGGTCAGCATGGCATGTCTCATCTCCGTTTGCTTTTCTATCTCCTTTTCTGTCCAAATGATGCTTAAGGGAACCCAATTTGTGGTTGTGTTCCCTATTGCTGTCGCACGGGACCGTGATTTCTCTATTGGTAAATGACAGGCCGTGATAACGATAGTCGGGTTGTTCATCTCGCTGCCTCTTCATTGACTTTCTTAGCGAAGCCCCTTAACCACATCCCGTGACTTTCCTTGTCGAGGTTTCATGGAGTAAAGGCGAGCGTAGAGAGAAAGAGATAGCGAGGTGGAGCTAGTGGAAAGCGGAAAATTTGGCCTGGAATAAAGTTTGCCACAGAAGTTCAGGTCGCACATTCCCACGTCTCTTCGAGTACTCTTAGAGTGCTCAGGACGTTCTGTGTCACCATAAATGGCTGAGTCAGTCAGCGTTGCCTTGGCCGCCGCAGACTAAGGTGACTTGTCCCGTTATCGTTACCATTACCGGCGCCACTGCCAACGTCGAGAAAGAAGGACGATGTGAAGGGAACAAATCAAAATTCAGACAGTTGTTCCCCATTACCTATGGGCTAGTGGGCTATCGGTTGACCCCAACTCGCCTTAACCTCTCCGTCCCTCTCCGCCTGCTCAAACGTATATATGCATCTAGCAGGCTCAAGGGCGCGGTTGGACCACCGCTGCTGTTTCTCTACCTTGAAAACGGCTTGTTTACCCACCCAGTGGTCCCTCTTCTAGGTGGTCCGTTGTTCAATTCGACGCTCCTACATGGTCTAGGAACCCAGCTACATCTTTACCGTCACCATCTACTCAGTACTTCGAGTGGTCGAATCGGATTGCGCAGCCGTGCCATTCACTGACTCATCGACTTACTACTTATTATAGTAGAAGCAAAAGTGTATGTCGAGGGTTTCGTTCGACGCGCGGACACCAGACGAGCGTGGCCGCCCTGAGGTCCTGAATCAAAGACGGACGTATTTTTGCCAGTTCGGTAGTGCTCACGTAGCAATTGCGACGTCAGCTGTCCGTTTTGACCAGTGTTCTTTCCAAATCCAGCCTTCTTGACAGTGGCTTGTTCGTTTGTTCGCTTGCTATCCTTCATCAACCTTTTCTCCTTCCTGTTCTTCGTTCTTCTATTCTTTAGGATCACAGGTGCTTCAACCAAGACGGAAAAATGCGATTGTATTTGATGGTAAAGACAGAAACAGAGAACGTTAGAACCCGAAGTCGTACTCGCACGAACCGAGTACTCCAGCAGCAATGGGACGTGGAGCCACCATGGCTAAGGTCGTTCGGTTGGTACTAAGTAAGTCCGATTCACCCTTTGGCTCGAAAAAGCTGGAAGACCTCTTATAGCCAACGTAATAGCTCCAAAGCATCGTTGAGGAGTAACGGCTTTGATTCAAATGAAAGCTATTTGAATTCAATGCTCTGCGTGGGAAACAAGAGACGCGTAAGATACATGGCTGGGAATTGTGCGTGATCTATTGTGAAGGGGCACTACGGATTTGGGCGTTACACCTCGCCTCTCCTCGCCTTTTCTTAACCATAGCCTTTTAACCTTGGAAGCCGATGCTGTCTCTGCAGCCGTATGCTCTCCTTAAAAAACCAAACGAAGCCTTCGTTGATTGTCGTCTCGGCCATGCCCACAAAACGACCACTCGCCACCAACCCAGGCATGTAATAAGCTAAACCCTATCGGAGAGCAGACGAAAGAATATAAGATCGGCAGAGCAGGCCTTCCATCGAGCATCGAGGGAGCCAATGAAGGGCTCGTTACTAGGCGACAGATTCACATGGCGGAGTGGTGGTCGCGACGGAAACAACCCTATTCGGGTGTCATCGAATGTGGGTTTCGCGAGTAGCCAGGGTAAATGGTCCTAAAAGTGCTCAGGCGACCATACGGGGGGTTTTCTTGGCATAATTTCATCGGCAACAACAGCAGCGTCGATGGACGCCGTGATATTGTGAAGACGTTGTATTGTACCACTGGGTGGGAGACTCAAAAAATGTAACAATAAAGAGCTTCCGTTTTTCTTAGGTCTAATGGATGCAGACATGGAACACAGCAGGCTGCTTCGGGCAAAGTTAGGTACAGTATGGCTTGAATCGAGGCTATGGAGGCATTATGTAGTGGGGAAAAAAGGGGAAATCGAATGAATCCTGCCGGGGTCGCCGAGGTGGGCCGAATAAAATCGTTGTTGTTCCAGACTCATTTGCTTTCAGCCTTTTCCGCTGCAGTATCCCCAACGTTTCCAAACTGATCCTGACATGGATTGCAGTTACCGTTCTTTCGACGACCACATACGTTCGGCTGCTAGGGCTAAGCTTTTGTTACGTTGGAAAAGACACTTGCTAAATATTTTAACACGCCTGAGTGCCATAGGGATAAATTTACATTTGCTTTTAACTTTCGTGCCCTGTATCTAGGTAAAAATCTTTCCTCTTTTTTGCTTCTGTTTGCACAAACAACGGCAACAATAGCATTCGTACAACATTCGGTAACGCTTTCACTAGCGCTATGATAAAAAAAATAATAAAAGTTCTAAGTAGTCCTGGCCTCGACAAAGTCCATCGTATTATCCTATATACGTGGCGACACCGGCAGTAGAAGAAACCGCGGTATACAAACTAACCGACACTTACGAATGCTCAACATGGGTCCAAGCTTAATTGGACGCGAGTCGGGAAAACTCAGTTTTTAAACTAACGTTCTATGATAGTCACCATGTCTGCTTTTTTACTTAGAGGAAGCCTTCGCCGTTTCATACATATGATACATTAAGACCATATGATCGAAAAATGTAGCAATAGGTTAGCAATAGGGTGCGAAATTAACTACGAGGCATCTGTGACAGTGTTCACAGCGGTCGGTAATCATACGAGGGACGTATATCCTCGAGCCGATGGTTCGGTCAGATGGGCATTGCTAAATAGGGTGGATTTGTTCCCATGCACCTCGATTGAGCCTAACTAGAACTCATCACGTCTTAACAAACCATCTTTGAGTCGCACCCTGGCATCTCTAATTATAGGTGTTCATCTTAACCGTCATCTCTGATTCGTTCATTCAGATCGTTTATGCTATTTCAGCTGGTTGGGCGATAGGTAGTCTATCGTAAAGGCTGTTCTCTCTAAAATGAGTTCGAGATTGCTATTTGCAGGTGATTTCTTCAAAAGTGTAGCCGTAGACAGAAGAACCGGTGAGTATATTATTTCTATCCTTGATACAGACATGTTACTATTATGACATTTATTTATCGTAATGTTTTTAACAAACTACTTTCCCTAGCACGTAGAGTACGACAGATGATGCCACATATGGTGTCGAGGATCTGGGTTTCTTGACTGCTTTTATAGACATATATAATACGAGGCGTAAATATTTGTCATATAAAAGATGATATCATAGCTAGTTAGAATAAGCTGGCATGTAACTGAAAAAACCGGGTCATAGTCTAATCCAGTAGGTTAATTTGTGTGAACCAATACAGATTGAAGAAGTAATCGGCGGACTGCTAATTTTAATATAAGGCCAAGTAGAAGAATTTTCAATGGAAATATAAGTAGGTTTAGTCCGATATATTACCCATTACAAATGTAAAGTTTTGAAAAGCAGTTGATTGGAGTGAAAACGGTATTACTATAATAGTTTTTCTGTTTTTTTTTTGAGATAACACTCTCGATGCCTGATACACAGCGCACTACAGTTCACTCAGATTTACAACTCAAATTATCTGAAGAAATTATCTGAATCTTTGCTTTAACTCCAGCCTAAGATTAACGAGGTGGTGGGTCCAGCTTTCAACCTATTTGCCATCGCGGTAATTAACATCATCTGATCCCTGTCACGTTATTGTATTAAAAAAATCGCTCAGCACCTCCACTGATTTTTTGAATACGAACTATTTACAAGCGCGTAATTAATATTTTTTTCGGTAAACGAAAATGTGAATCCTGTGATTCGAGAATTTTAGAGCTGATCTCCCGTCTTAGTACGAAGAGAAACAAGGCAAACGTTGAGCTCTGCCGCTCAGGCATATCTGATCGGGTTCCTTCATTGTCTTTCTGCAATCGAACAAATAGAGAGAAGCTGCAGATATAATTATCTTGCTAGGAACGAACGAGCTATCGCTCTCGAAATAGAGGTCGGGACGTATTCATTCAGAGCGGATCGGAGACGGCCAGCCATAATCTCTTTAAATTGGTCTGCCGCATTTTGTTCATTCGTGGTTATTTAATGGGTTTATAAATGTATTGATATATAAATATCAACCAATACAATCAGTCTCACAGATGTGGACTCACACATAAAACTGAAGTGACTTGGTCGAATTAAATGCTTTGTGTTTGTATGTACACAGCTACTAGTAATCCCGGCACTCGTATCAGCTATAAACAAGTCTCTAACAAAAGAAAAAGTTAACATTTTGTTACACGTTTTTTTTCTCGCATAAAAATATACATTTACATTATTCCACCATACCAGAATCACTGCAATTTTATTTCGCACCGTATATAACAAGTATGTACGTGCTGACGGCTAGAATGACGTTCCGCCTTTTGAGCGTGCGTAGTACATACAGTCATCAAGTTCTATTCGATTTTTTCTGCCTGAGATATAAACATAGTGAACATTTTCGTATACATAATATCTCTGATTGCTTCTGCGTTCGGGAACGACTCGGGATAAGTCGATCGATCGCTCACGCAGGCTTGCTGTACAAATTCTTGCCTATTTATTTTTGTGTAGTACCGTAACCACCTTGCCGGTGATACTGGTAGCACCGTTCCTCCATTATTATATTAGCAACAATAATGATAATACTGAGATTATATATACTTTACTACAACGCGAAAAAATGACATTGTTGTCGTATTGGCTCGTAGCGTCTATTGGCAACAACGTAAATTCGGCTATCTACATGTACGATTCTGAGACAATGTAAACAACCTACGTTTTTCTTTTGTCTAGGGTGTTTGTGACTGTGTGCGTGAGAGAGAGAGGGAGCTTGGATTCGTAATTCCTGGCCACTTCGCTTCCACGTTTTTTTAATGATTTTCGTAGTCATGCTCTTCTCGCCGTTTCATCTCCTGCTGCTGAGGATGAGGTCCTCACCAGGGCCACCATAAGTTGTGGGGCTATTAATGCACCATAATAATGGGGTTATTAACGTTGTCAGGAAGCGCTTGCCTTAGCTGCAGCTCTAGTTTCAAATGACACTGCTTTACCGTTTCACTACTGGGCCACCAAGGTCCTACAAACGTCGACAGACGTCGCTGCGGCTGGTGTCGATGTAGTTACAGAAGTCTGAGTGGTTATCCTTTAGGTACCCGTCTGTCCTACAATTAGCCTGGCTTTGGGAAATTGTTGCGCCCAAAGAATCGTTGTTTTTTTTCCTTGCGAACGTAGCAGGTAGTGGCAGTAGCAAGTTGAGAAAACATCGTCGTCGTCTGCAAAGAGAGATTAGCGACAACTGTGCACGAGAAACACGATGCTAGATGACTGTTGCACACACCGATGCTCCTTCACCAGCGGGAATGCTTTATTGATAAATAGCAACGCACACAAATTAGGATATTGTTGTTGTTGTTGTTGTCGGGGGCAAATTGGAACATTGTTGCTGTTGTCGATGGCTGAACGTAACTAGGTAGAACATGTGTTTCCGATAGCACCTTCTAACTGGATGATGCCGTAGTGGTAGTAGTAATAGCGGAGGGATCAACAGCACCTACGATAACGTGCTGATACTACACGTATGGGCAAAGAGCTCTGCGGGCTTTCGTGGCTGGTCACATACGATGGCTGAGAGCCTAGACTTACATGACGTGGAACGACGAACCGGAGAGGTGTAAGAAGTTGCCCCCCGCCCGACGCCCAATCGATAAAGCCTTCAGACAAAGTTTGTGGGATAAAGATGATAGGGATTACAGCGTCAGCAAAAGAGTATCGGACCAACAAAGAAACGCGTTGAAACATTCTTACATAATGCTGGAGACTAAGTTTCCTGCTTTATTTGGCGGGCAAAAAACTACGCCAACGAGCAAAAGAAATAAATGAAATTATTAAGGCATTTTTACATGTCGATAAAAGATCGCGTTGAAACAAGTACGTGCATATATATATATATATACATATCGTCTATTCCCTGTGATGATGCAGTGGTAATGTTACACTTAGTGGCACGTGGTACTCTAGGCTTTGTTCGATAACGTTTTGTGCTAGGGTCAGCCGTCTAAAATATGACCCAATTTCAGTATAACAAGTAAAACCCGAAACACCCATCCATGTGCATAACGTCTTATCTGGCCATCTCATCTAATTTAGCCAAAGCCTATACAAACTACACTTTTGCTATACGTACTGCAGTGAAATTGTATAGAAATATATTGAACAATTTTGACTTTATCACTGGTCATGAGTATGAGCTTGCAAATGGAGGCTATCAGAATCGGTGACGCTTATGGTCCTGAGAACACATTGACGTCCTATTTAGAAAGCAGTATCCAAATGTATGAAGCGAATAGGTCGTGCTTTTCCAGAAACCCAGTTATGCACTCATTTTGAGTTGCACAATCGGGCCACGCGGAAATTTACATAATACAGAAAAGAAAACATGAATTTATTAGGATTTCTATTCGTAAAATGAATGATCTGAATAGGATAACTTGATATTAATTCTTTTAAAAAGAATCTAATAAACATGGCAGCTGATTCTATTTGGTGACTAAACACATTGAACTCGTCCGTCCATCGACAGTTTTTCTCGTACACTCGATTCCTCAGATACTTTCGTTAGGTATAAGTCGGATGTATTTACTCAGCTTGGGGGAATAGTGTGCAGGCCAATGATGCATTTTCGTAAAACATATCACTTCCAACGACGCGCACGTATGACGATAAATAGATGATATATGATGAAAAAAAAAAAAGCTTTAAATACCATTTTTGTCAGTCTGGACGGGTAACGATAGGCCTAACGAAGCAATTTTCTTCAAGCACTTCAAGCTCACAGTGCACAAGTATCGTCGTTGAAGCGCATGAGGTTAACGGAATGAACCAATATAACGCAGCTGGCGAAGCAAAAACTTCTGTTTTTGTGGAGAATGTAAAGATCGATTGCAGTCAAATATCTGTAGAAAGAGCTACCGGTAAGCTTAAACGATTGGGCTGTATGGACACTACCAATTCCCGTTCGTTAGCTGGCGAGTTAGCAAAAGCGAACTGGAAATCGTTGAAAAGATCCAATACCGAGGTCAAAGCGAAGGTTGGATACCGGATCTCAGAGGCTGTGACGAATCCTACCCTCGTTTGCAAGCACTTCCCACGTCTGCCGCTCGACGACCATTCAGACGGCATACTACGCCGAGATACTACGCGCGGATATGTGTCCCATGTTTACGTTTTGGACCTAATTCAGAGCTTGGGTAAGAAAGGTTCTTTGTCTTTCGCGCCAGTGGAACACGCCAAAAATTAGAAGTTCTACATATTGAGTGAAGGAATCGTCTTGAACAATGGCTCGAGATAGTAGGCTTACGTCGTTGAACTGGACGGTGTTATTCAGCACTATTTTCGAGCTTCAAGCATAAAAACAATTACAGGCACAGCGGATTGCTGACCCTGCTGTAGTGTTTTTATGATTATCAGTGAGTATTAAAAAACTATTAAGAGTCATTTGAGAAGTTATTGTTTCTCACCGTACCTCATGAGAAATAAGAATATAGTTCGCAATAAAAGCTGTAACTTGTGTTCCTATCGTAAAGATATAATAGTAATAACTGCGCAATAATTCTCGCAGAGAAAACGATGATAAAACTTTTGTTTACAATAGAGACTGAAAGGCCAAATACTGTATAGTGCTTCATACGAACGACTGATAATTGAGACATAAACCAGTTATAAGACATTCCTGAATAAGTGGACAGCATACCTAATAATGATATTTTTAAAATACGCGCCGCATATACTTTGTCAGAGATTGCCCTGGGAACAGAGACATTGTTCAGTGTACCTTCCTGCCTAGCTCACTACGATAACCCTAATACGTTATAATCTCTGATAACGTAAAATAATTATAGCAACTCCACCAAAGTCTAACATGTCTCGACACTGAAAAATACAATCTAACAAAAGCTCAGGCCCCTCTTTTAAAGATGGACGACTGAAGAAGCACGACTGTTGGTTCAACAGCACTCCTAGCTGCAACATTATATTGAAAACAACCATTGCCAATATAAGAGTAAGCGTACACTGTTATAACTACATATCAGATTAGCTAGAAGTTTAGGAGCCCAGCCGAAACAGCCTTTTTCACTTTCGAGGTGTCTCATTGGTTTCCTTTTAAGCAAACATATCAGCGCTATCATTGCTACTGGTACCCATTCCTACCGGTACATGTTTTTGCTTGCACTAGTTCTTCTGCCATAACCTCGTGTCATCTCTAAGTTTCATCTATGATATCTTTCTCCGTGTCGTAACGAACTACGTTCGAGCTACATTACGATATGGTACTCTGCCTGTTCCTTTTGCTAGTTTTCGTCTCAGGCCATGCTGTCGCATTGCAATCTTAATCTTGATATGATTGAGCGCCTACGCGCAAACAGCAGGCACCGTACCTGACCTTGTGAATCGCGCTTTCATAAACTAGATTTCGATGTTCTACGATTCGATTGAACACGGCCAGGCTGAGTTAGGCCGGAAGTTTCGTATAATGCTATAGGTTTGCGTGTACCTTGTTGACCTGCAAGCATCTTCACTGCGTTGAATGGGTCAACCGTAAATCCACAGCATATGGCGTATGTGAAGATGATCTTTCTCTTATTCAGGTGACCTTTCCACCCTCGGAGGTCTTAGACGTCGTTGAGCCTGCTCGTGCTCATGTACCCTTTTACGACTGCTGCTTGACACACATGAAGTTTAGAGGAAACTTTAGTTGAAGTGAGCAAGGAAAGCGTGCGCAGTAAAACAGGCGTTTCAGTCTGCCTAGACAAACGATTTCTCACTTTTTTTCTCTTGAGTTAAAACACGGAAAACGTTATACTTTTCCTTTTCTCTCGTTGCTGATAAGACCGTATACCTTCAATAATCTATAGCAGCAGTTTGTAATCTATCTGGCGACGGAAAATCGAATTTAAAAAACGTATAACACCGATCCTTCTTTTCAGTTGCTCTTTACTTCTACAATAGCGGAGTGCGTGATGAACTTGGTAATATGAAGTTCCTGGTTTAAGTTCAACTTATAATTTCAAGATTTTTTCGAATTAGTTTAGTTTTTCATATAAGCTCGCTATGCAGTAATGTTCGGCAAAGTCGAAGTTTTATTGGCCTTCCATCATATAATGCATATCTAGGATATTGTCAGGCCGTGCGACACAATGCTATATACACACGTTAGATAAAATTAGTTGCGATAAAGTTAGGAAGATCCAGCTCAGTGCAACGTAATCTGGGTTACAGTTGTCTTATAGAAGATTTGATCGGAATCGTTGTTTGGTTCGCAGACAACGTCAGTCCTTTGAGGCTGTAGTCAAAAACAATTCCTAGAATTTCAACTAGGACAACAGTTAGTCGTGTCAAGAGGTGCAGCTGATTTATATTGCAAAGCTGATCAATTATGGAAGGTTCTGCAATAATAATAGATATAGAACTTGCTTTTTTGTTTGCAAATTACACATAGTGCGAGCGGTTCTAATTGAACATATATTGTCACTTCAATGAAACTGCTACGATTCATCTTTTAAATGGGGGTTTTACAATCCGATACATGACGGTCTGTGTCATTGTAATGTTAACCAATATGAGTCGAAAGTGGAAACAGGGCGGGTTATTGAAAAGCGTATCTTTTGTTTCTACAGACATAAAACACTTTCAATAACATTTTAAACAATGCACCATGGCCTATTAATATAGATACATTTAAATGCATACTTTTTGCAGAATAGAAAATCGGTTAAGTCTTGGCATTGCCACAATAAGCGCTGAACTAAAGAAAAGGGAGAAAACATCGAATTTCGTGTACTAGCGATTTTCCAAGCAGATTTCTCCAATCAGATACGGTGATAGGTTGTTTCTTTTCTGATCAGTCATCTGAATACTCGCCGTCGTGCTTCTATAATACGCGTATTATAGATACACCTATTGCCATCGTTAACGAGAACTGAAGTCAAGCTAGCCGTCTTCCAGGTCCCAGAACTTGTCCTTAGGAATACCATCCTACTTTATCGTTTTCGCCAGGATGAGGCCTAGAGCTCCGACCGATAAAACAAGTGGTCTAAAACAAGTAGGAACGCATAGTTTAGACAAGGTCACCGTAGAAAGAAATACATTCTAGCGAAAATACCCAGGCTGGCTGGCTGGCTGGCTGGCTGGCCAATTCTATTCAGTCTTGTGATACGCTACACGTTGTTGGCGATGTATAGCCCTACGGCAGAAGCTGCTGATAGTACACACAGTCGCATAGCCACTGCAACAAGGGTAGAAATCAACGTTCCTTTTACATGAGACGACAGCTACCGTTCTCCAATGCATTATGCGTGGTGCACTACCACTGAACCGACCGGGTGTCGGTGACATTAAGCTAGTGGACTACTCGTGCCTGAGACAAAAAAACAAACTGTTTGAGTAATCTCCTAAGAACCGAAGGGCAGCTTTGTGTGGGTGAAGGACACTGACTGGACACAGGAAAAGAGGTCTCTGTGGCTAGCCAGCGTCGCTGTCTAGTCGGACGTCAAATAACACTAACTCCATACTGCAACGACCACGGCAATGCTACGACGTAATAACAACTCTGATTGGTCTACGAATTGCTACTGTGTACATCAACCCTATGAATAATGTTTCCCTTCCGCGATGTCCTACCAGCAGGTCAGCGTGTCACACGAAGGGCGCAATGTACAATATCAGCGGTTCCCGTAATCTGTGTCGAGCCGTAGAAATGGTTAATTCTTCTAAGTACCACTACTAATATTAGTGGTAGGCTGGTGTTCCAGGAATCATTTCTGTTTCAGGACAGTTACTGGCTACAGGCTCCAGTACCCAGCTGCCAGCTGTTACCCGGATTTTTTTTTTCGTGTGTACATTTGCGTTTGTCGCTTAGTGCTATAATGTAGAAATAGAAACCAGAAACCAGGTAAACACGATCCTCGAAAATACAACAGGAAGAAAACGATAGATAGAAGAGGGGGCGCAACGAGAAAACACGAGAGAGCGGACAAAAGTCGGAGCGGTAGGGGGTGGAAAGAAACTAAGGGGAAGAGACAGGAAAGAGCCCCTCGATGGCGAGTCGCAACAAGTAGTGCTAATAAGTTCGGTGTCTCTAATGTGCCGTTTTTATCCGGAAAAGAAAAACTATTGGGTCAGACAGAATGTCAGACTGTAGAGGTTGCTCTGAGAAGAACGTGTGCAAGAGCCCTTGCTCTCAAGCTTCGCCAGCGCCTGTATGATCCACTGTCCGCCAGTAAAATAGTGTTAATAACGCTGCCTCTTATGCGGTTGACAGGCACGAGTGCTAAATGAGAAAGGAATTATGGCGGCTAGCTGCCGAAAGTTGAAAAGCCAGAAAGGAGGAGAAATCAACGTGAATTCTATGTGTTTATGCCACCATTTATTGGCTTCCCGTTAACACCATAGGGTAGTACATAAAGTTATTTCCGTATGTGCGTATCAGTACATACATGCGTTTTTTAGTATGTAACCGTAGTTACCGTGGCCAACTTACTTTGCAGCGGTCACAAATCATAATGGATACGCTAACCAGTACTTTCCCCTTGCCCGCTTTCTCTCTGTGGCGACATAAAAAGGACGCCCCTTCTCATTGAGGGCCATCACGCTATGGGTATCAATGCCTTGCCTGTGTGACCTTCCGATACGACGCTTTTCGAGGCAAAAGCCGCAGATCCAGCGGCAGCAAGCAGAAACTCCTGTTGCGCACGCCGCTATATCTAGGTTTGTATTTTTCCTATACTGGTATCCCCTTTCCATCTCTGTCTCCGCCATCAAGCCGTACAGGATTTCGTGCAGTTACTTCTATCTATGACAGCTAGTGGTCTGGCTTGGTCACCCGAGGGAGTAACGTTAATTTGCTGTACTTCAGGACGAGCCTCCTCGCTGTTGTCATTGCTGGTGCTGCTGCTGCTACCGCTGTTACCGCACCCGTTATGGCGGTGTATCGTCGCCCTCCTGATCAACAATCCCTCGGTTGCCGGCCATCGTAGCACCCCTCCTCTATCCATCCCTTTAAAGCTTTTGACGGCCAGCCACCGAACAGTGATGAATTGCATCTTTGTAAAGGTCCCTGCTTCTTCTGTCCGCAAGTCTCGTCACTGTCCAATGAAGTAGCAGCATCATTGCCTCAATCAACGGCAGCGGGTCTGAGAAATGAAGATCTCCTCAGCACCTACACTCTCAGCCTGGGAGAGCTTTGCACCAGCGGTTGGCAACATAGAAATCCGCAAGAGGACATTTGGAGAAGTACCTTTTTCATCCCTCAGGAAAATGGGCATATTCGTGTGTATTGTGTACATATTGCAAGTATTGCGAAGAATGAAACGGGTTTAGTTACCCATAGCTTGAAAGTGTCTGAAAAGAGCAACGTGTAACACTTTTTCAACACTTTTAACTGACAGGTGCGTCCAGCCATTTTAGTGGGTTTATTGACCGTCCTGATTCTGCAACAGAATCCTGTTCTGGTAGCCTCTATTGTATGATTGATTTTATTAAATTTGCCTACAGTAAAAACGCTCTCAAACCGTTACATGTCTATAGAACAGACATAAATCACTTCTTTTGCGCATGGTTTATACAGCACAAAGTTACACTATTCTCAGCAGTCACCATTTCTGCCCACGATGTTGTTATTATAAACATTTATCAATAGCCTCTCTAATACCAGAATACGTCAGGTTCATAAACGTCTTACTATGTTAAATAGTCACATCACTTTGGCAACGATTCGAAGTTTTGTCAAAACAGTGAAGATACTATTACATGTAAATTAGCATCGCTTGAACAAATATCAATTTCCTCTGTGGAACTTCTAAGCAATACTAACAGCTCTTTCCGGCAGCCTTCTCCGTACAGTGGGTAATCTATTTTCCGCCGCTGTAAATCCACGAAGCCGAACTGTTTTGTACGTATACTAACACACGCATCCTCTGTCCTTCTTTAACTTGCGCTTGAGATGAAGTTGAACAGAGATTAGACGCTAGCACCGGGTCCTTGGCCCCGTCGTCGACAAACGGCATACTGCGCAGGGACCCTTCTGGAACGGAGGTGAGCTGCACCACCTCAACACAGTCATCGGCGCCATCCATGATAGCGCCGTTGACTATGTACGTCGGCCCTATGTTACTCAGAGTCACTTACTTGCTCATTCATCTCCTTGGCCTTATCGCAGGCAGCGTGGGTACTACAAATTGTAATGGGTGACATTCTCCTTGGGGTAGTAGCGGCAATGGCGAAAGTTCCGAGCTGCTTAGGTTAGGCAGGAGTCAGGGCCGCTACTACTCCAAGGAGAATGTCACCCATTACAATTTGTAGTGCCCACGCTGCCTGCGATAAGGCCAAAGAGATGAATGAGCAAGTAAGTGACTCTGAGTAACATTCTTTGTTTGTCCAAGCTATTCTTTGTTTGATTTTTAATCCAATCAATTTATGCAGTAGACTCGTTCTGAAGGAGTCAAGTGGTCCGCCGCGGTATTCACGCACACTAGCAGCGGTCGTAACCCGGATAAGCCGTCAATACCTACTCGTTCAACAATCGTACGTAAAGACGCTATGGCAGCTCTATTCACTTCTTATATCTATGGTCCCTTGCGATGTTTTTCAATTAAAAAAACGGTCTGTTTTGCGTGCGGTGTCCCTCTATTGCCCCTTCTGTGCCCCTCCTCGTTTCTTTTTCGTCGTGGACGTGGCATACGCTGCGGACATCGCAGACGCTTTATTTTCTTCTTTATCAAATAAAATATTTGATTTCAAGGACCCACTAGATCCACTGCAATCACTCAAGCCGCCAGTCGCCTTCTACGGTTCTTATACGCCTGACATCGAAACTGAGCGGATGTTCGCCCAGAGAAGTCAGGTAATCATAACTTTCGTCTTCTTTTATTTATTTCCTTTGCTTACTGTCAGTGTCCCTCTCGTAGCTCTGCCCTTATGTACGCGTGACCGCCTTCCAACTTTTTGCAGGCCGCCGCCTGAATTTCTTGTGCTGCAGTGCTGCCTAGGTTCTGCATAGGCAACTCGATCCGAGCGCGTTGGGCGATTTTACCTGCTTGGGATGACCAGCTCATGCTACGCTCCGTATTACCCCCTGAGTTCCCCAACTACGTCGCTGTTTCTTTATCGACGCCAGCGAGACTGAAATACGTATTATGATATTTTCGTAGAGAGGGTAAAGAGTCTGCTTCGCTGCCGGTACACCGTTCAAGCTTCTGCATCGAATGATCATGGTCATCCGTGTTGCCGTTCGTTCATCTTCTTATAGTATGCAATCGATTTTTTTGTCCTCAACCGCGAATCATCATTAGGATTTTAAGTAATGCTTTTAACGATAT
>NW_019213616.1:57366-184483 GCF_002532875.2 Varroa jacobsoni
ATATATATATATATATATATATATATATATATTGACACAGGCGCGTATATATATATATATATATACGCACCTGTGCCATATATGCGATGATATATGTTATTTTTAATCATGTTTCGGTCCTGGAGGCTATAGGGTGTTCGACCCCAATAACGTTAATTGATGCTACACCCAGCATAGTCCATATGAATAGAATACCAAGTGGCAAGACTTAGATCGCATTCCTTTACATTTCATTGTAGATTTTTGTGTTGAGCTAAGTTTATTGTCATCACTTCAACATTAGCTTTAACTATTATATTAAAAAATAAATCACAACGTCTGCTAATTTAGAGGGAGAGAAAAGAAAATGCATATAGAAAGGACGCTTCAGCAGTAATAGCGGGTAACTAAGCAGCCACTGGAACTAGCTCAGCCATTGTGACATACCGTGTGTATGATGTGTTGACGCCACTTTGTTCGCCTTCTAGCCGGCCCTGTTTTGCTCTCGATTTTTATCGACATATCGATGTAATCTGGGGAGAGTCCCGTTTAATTTTCAAACAATATCATCTGCTTCTTGCCGTTATGCCTGCATCTTCTGCTGCTGTCAGTGCCGCCGGCGCCACTGTCCTGATGCCCCGAGTAACGTGCGGGGTGCCGTTCTGCTCATCTTCTCCATTTTCTAATTTTTTTTGGTGGCGCAAAGGAAGTGCTCGATCAGCCGTATCCGGTCAAGGAGATCGCTATCTAACCCCGCCGCTGCCCTGATCTCAATTGCATTGCCAGCGAGCCAGCATGGTAAGCCGTCAGACTTTGAAGGACACAGTCAATGTCACACCGTTCTGTGCCCTACGCTTGTGCCACTAGGGGCAACTGCAGCCGTAAAAGGCACTTTCGTTGATTCTGCTACGGTCCTGAGCTATCCATCCGCCTAATACTTGGTGACACGATTCCAATCTATGCGACAAAGTTTACATCAGAGCTACGCATGCATACATTGCACTGGTACGCGTTGTGACTTTTGTGGCGTACAAAATGAACACGAACTACTTTTTTGAACCTATGCCGCAACAGCATGTCGATAGGCAAAAAGCATTCGATCAGAGAATCAGGCCAAATCCTGCTAGTTACTTCGGTGCTGTTCTTAGAAAAGGTACACATGATGCTCTGGTTAATCACGCAGCTTTAAGAACCATATCGTCTCCAAGCGCTGCACATAATTGTGTTTATTGTGAGTATTATAGTCTAGTCGTCTAAACACCCTAGGTTAAACATCTGGATGTCCATCCGTTGCTATTTGTATCACAAGGTGCTGTTTTCATAGAATCATCATGATCATTGTCAAGACCATTCATCACGCTATTAGACGATGGGTGTAAACGGGGGAGGGCCAGCAAGCAAAAAAAGAAGAAGCCCACCTCCCGTCGAAGCGTGAAGTGAATTGACGCGGTATGAGAGATGTTAAGCAGAGTGGACTGGTCGTTCAGCTGTTCAGAAACACGAAGTGATAAGCCATCACATAGTGAAGCTAGGAAAGCTTCGCGGCTGGGAACACAGCAGAACAACCCTTGCGCTATGTGTAGGCATTACCATATCCATGAAAAATATGGGTTGGAACAAAGACTGCTCAAGCAGCCCTGGCGAACATTTCCGGACACTGCCTATCTAAGGGGGGCTGTACCATAGTACTATTAAACTACACTTTGAGAAAGCGTGTGGTGTCTGGCCTGCGTGTCTTATACTCATCGTTAATTAGCTTCATGGCAACAGAGTTGAAACTACTGGTTTATCAGTCGCTTTTCGGTCGTTCGGTTGATGCCTGGTGCAACCTCTGAGGTTCTGAACTTCTAGTTCACTAAAGATTACTGTAATTCTTCATGTTCTAGCAATTAAGCATACGCATATTATGGATATGAGCCCGGCGTGCGCGCGTACGGGCGGCTTTGAACAGAGGCGGTCTTGTTTGAAAGAAATCATGTGTCAGCTTATAAGAAGAATGTACTTCGAGTGGGGACATTTCTGATTTTTGTATTACTTAAACCCCCACGGCTGTCAGAGTCGTTCCTTTGTCAGTGCGCTGTCTACCGGACATGAAACGATAACGGCAAAAAAGCACCATGCCATGTGCCGTTTGCCCATGTTGAAATTGCTATGGCATATGGTGCGGGGGCTCTTAATAGGCCTAAAATATATATATATAGTACATATATATAAAAATATAATAAAGGTCTCGTAGGTGGTGCCTCGGTGCGGGATGAAGCAGAAATTGAAGTCGAAAAAGAGGACTGAGGAGAAAAATCGACGAATCTGCGCGCAGAGTAATAATAGATCGCTTGTTAGGCAAGGGGAAAGCGGATAGGGGCGACGGCGAGCGCTGCTACTTCTGCTGATATTGCCGTAATTTCTTGGCTGATACAAATAACATAATGAGTGTGTAAGCCAAAGGAGAACAAGAAGTACACAGTGAGCTATTAGAGAGCATACAGGAGCAGGAGATGAAAATGACGTAAGTAGGTTTTTTATGCTGTTAGTTTCCTAGTGAACTGCCACTACGTCCTGTTTCTTTAGTGGTGTGTATCAGCAGTGACAGTATCAGCTCATTGAGGAAAAGACGAGAGGCAGGATAATCGGAACTAAATACTAGCAAATAGAGTTAATGAAAGGAAGCATACGAAGGAAAATGGTCTTTCGTTAAACGAAGATAGCTACCACAGAAACGAGGAAAGAATTCAGCAGTAACGGTATTTTTGTCGGATGCTTCTATCTATCTTGTTTATTTTGGAGAGATACCATCACCGAAGGACGCGAGATGGGCAAATCGGCGGTAAGTACAGGCGTCAGCCAACTTTAAGTGACTACTAGACAACCAAAGACGTGTAGAGACCATGTGTATAAATATATCACACATGATTCCTATTCTGCATAAATGTTCGGTTCCTGTTTAGCTATATGCAACTGAAACTCTGTGTCTGTTTGTTCGTCTGTTTGGACGGATTTTTGGGCGGGTCGTTAGATAGAATCCTAAGAAGAGTTACGCGGGTAAAATTAAGCCTATTGGGTAAATAGGTTTTTTTTCAGGGGGAGTCTGTTTTCATTCGTCTAATGGGGCTCAATAATAATTTAACCAAGTTTATAATTTTGTCGCAGTGTTTAGCATCTTTTTGCGTTTGTTTCAGAAGTTTTTCATACATGCCCATGCAAATCTCACAGGAGCCCAAGATAGTCTATATGTCGGGGGGTTTTTGTTAGAAAATGTTTTCTATTGACAAAATGGTAACCGAACAGCTACATGGAAATCTGTGTTGGAGAGATCGTTTTTGATACGATTGAAAGCTTTCGCCGAGCTAAATCAGGATGCTATACACGTTCCTGTACCCAAACCTCAGTCCTCAAGTTAAAAACACTTCTCAAAGGACGAAAACCTAACATGGTGTTCTATGTAAAGAATTTCTTATGACACCCACTGATAAATCTCAGCTAACTGTATATGTCTCTGTAACTAAAATGGGTATTTCAGTGTGAAAATAGTTAAAAACCCATTAAGGGCTTGGTCTCACCTGGTGAAGATACGTTTCGAGCCATTTTTTAATACTTTTTTGAAAAGAGTTCTGATAAGCGCCAAACAGAAGGTTGTAGCGGCTGGTTCGGCAGACCTCTCACTTGAATTTTTTTTTCTAAAATGTCCTTCAAAAGAGTTTTTAGAAAAACATAAGGATATCACAAATATATTTTTTTCCACGCGAGTTAGCACTTTGTGATCATCAGCTTTTTTTACGATCAATGGGTCTCGTCAACTTGAGTAAAAATACGATACATATATACCTAAAGCTGATATTGATATCTTTTAGTAAAATAGAACTAATATGCCAATCGAGACACATCAGATATATGTGTTTTTGTTTAATAGATTGTGTGTAATTATTAACTAGCCAAAAAAGTATAAAAAAATCTCGAGCTCGATGATATTCTAGAGACAAAATCAGTAGGTTAGTCGACTTATTAAAATCAGGCGAAAGTCCACTTAATTTACCGACGTCTCAGACAAGCAGACAAAGTCAAACAGCCAACATAAGAAAACCTGTAATTTTGTTTCCACCGGAAGGCTGGCTGCCAGCATGAAACGAACCGTATGTCTATTTCGGGTTAGAACCTGCGCCACAACCTGTTTCTAAGATTAGCAGGTAAATACTCTACATACTAAGATATCACCGGAACCTTGTTATTAACCGAGGTAAACGAATCAGATCACCTAAGACAGTTTACACAATATAGACACGGAGCAAAGTTTTCCGGTCCATCAAGTATATGCTAAAAATAAAAACCAAATTATAAACCTACTTTCTTTGCTAAACTAAGCTTCGGCATCGGTTGTTGACTACGGTATAGAGACCTGCGTATTTTGAGCGAGACGTGCTTCAGGTAGAGAGGCAATGGATGGTAAAGGAATGTTCTCGAGCATATATTCCCTATTCTGTTGTTATTGCTATTACTATGTCCGTAATGATCTCCTTCTAATTACTACGTTCCGCCCACCTTATTCCGCTGCAATGGTCGTTATTCACTGAACTGTGTTCCCGTCGGGAAGAGTCGATGGAACAAAGCGACCCAGCCATCAAGAGAGGCGCCAAACGAAATTGGGTCACGAGACAACTTAATTTCTCTTATGCCTCAGCAAATCAATTTGATTCAATTCATTAATCACGCGCCACTGTTGGCCAAAGTACTACACGTGCTCATTATCAGCAAAGGAAACACCTGTTCCTTCACTTATTTCCAGGAGCAGAGATGACGATTTAGTTCATAATAATGTGTAGCGAATTCGGACTGCTCAGACGGCCAGGTAATTGTAACAGATTTTTTATCGGAACTTCGACTGCTTTCCAGATTTCGTGTAGTTTTGTCGAATGTTAAACGTTTATAACTGACCACTGTTGCATGTTTAGCCATTTTCCATGTGGAACATTGCAAAGTAAACGAGAGACTCTATCATACGGTTCCTCATGCTGTCACAATGATAAGTAAGACTGCTGAGTATTCTCGGTTCACATCGATTATGTCCGTAGGAAATGTTATTATTTTAAGCATGCATTATTAATAATATAGAAATACAACTTTGACACTTCCATAAGTACTCGCACATAGGGGCCTTAGCAGGATCAATGGCAATAGCACAGGCATTACGCTATATAGCTGCCTATTTAATTCATTAATATGACTAGGCAGCCAGGACACCATCCCACATCAGTCTATTGTAGGCGTCATGAGTTGGCCAGCCGGCCCAGACAGTGCAAGTTACATTATAGCTTACTACACTGCCGAAATACCTCCTGTTCATTATACTGTTCGAATAAGCGTCAAAAAGGTGGGACCAAACCAACTACTCTAACGATTCGAATAGGCGGAAAACACCGACCCATTGCTAACATTCATGCGAACTTCCGTGCGATCAATCGGTTTACACGACCACACCTACCTTTTGCTCAAATGAGCGCTTCCCATGTGCGGTATACCGGTCAACTTTAGCGCAAAAAGCAACCAGCCCCCAAGATCAAGCCGTACACACATGTTTTTTGGACCAGTTTGGATAATTGTTACTGGCGAGCTGGCGTTCTCCGTCGTGGAGCATCTCGAAGAGTGAAAAATGAATATGAGCTGGACGTCCGTGGCTAGTCTGCGCCTCGGGGCATTGAACAATCTCGGCTTATTAATATCAACAAGGTTTGTGTTCTGGCGAACGTAGACGCTTGGTTTGCTCTTATGCGATCTGAACATTCGCCAGTTTACCGGCCGACGCAGATTTGCTGATCTTGTTGGTAATACTGTGGAGTTCACAAGTTTCCAACCCCATACTTATGGCCCTAAAAGACGCCTTACTAAACCGACATGGATGGCCTATAGCCTGCCTCAAGGCCATTCCTCATGGTCTGGTGAACAATCCTACGCATACAGCGTTCGTTTACTGTATCATCATCACACTGGCAATTCTTGAACGACATCAAAAGGAACCTAATACGTTACATTGCATTAACTAAGGAAACCTTCAAGCATGTCATGTGGAATATTATCACCCAGCATGAATACTACCGGCGAAACGTCGACAACGTAAGCAAGATTTTCCCATTCATCCTTTTCTCTACGGCCTCAACATGCTCCTTAAATTTTTGACGTTCCCTTCGCGCCTGTTTAACCCCTGCTCGCCGTTCTCAGACGCGGCATTCTTACAGAGACGTCTTGTTTTACGCACTGGGCTATCTTCTCATCGATCGGATCGAGCATTCAGCACGCGCACGACGATGCGAAACGCTGTCTAAAGAATATCGTCCTTGATAATCAATTGAAATATTTTCAAATAGCACAAACCGTACGGATCAAATCATTACTGAGCCACAACCCAGCCCGAAGCACACTACTAATATTGGACACCTCGCCACTACTGCAGGGCAATATGGTGAAAGTACTCTGCTCCATGGTACCAACAATGGCAACTGTGCTTTAGTTTGATCTATGGATAACAAGCGTATCGGCTATTGGCGTTGCAAGGAAATGCGCCGCCGATGGCATTCAGTGACAATCTGAAGAATACAAAGGAGGCGGTAAGAGTTGGTACGCTCTTCTTTCTACTTCCATACCGCATGGAAATCGACCTCATTAGCACCTACTAATAAACGTTTCAACCTTATCCATAAGATTACCCAGTTCCAAACTAATAAGACCGTGCCTAATAAACAATTAACGGTGCCGGATTTCACGATATTTAACAGTTTGACTGCTATGAGCATTATGAGCGCAGCTATGACTGACATCACAGGGCATCTGGCGTCTTGTGAAGACATTCGAACTTCACAATTTAACTTAAACATCTAAGTCTATACACATCAATGAAAATTTCCATTGATACACACTTGTATTGATCCCTATCTAGTAACTTAATGAAATTATAAATGTATCCTTTGATTCACCTAATTGTTGCTTCTCACTATGCCCCATTTAACAAGGGAGTATAAGATCTATTTGACCTTATGAATAGCTAGCCATATTATATTTGTTAGTCGTCTTATACGAAACGTACAACATAGCTACACTCCATGCTATTAACACACAAGGAGTGTGTTTATTGTTAGTTACAGATATTGACCACGTATGTGACCGTAGCTAAATCTAATAACAATATTGATATTAACAACAGCAATACACTTTTATCCCTTATTCGTCTCATGAGAAGTATATGAGCGTTATTCATTGAGGTCTGTCTATTCGGTCCTTCACAATGGCTTCATTAAATTATCCTTAGAATCCTCTACTCAATAGTAGCTTTGGTCGACATAGAGCACAAAGGGTGCGCGATCGTTCGGCCTGAAATCTGTGATGTGCGTTACTTGACTTCGTATGCAAGTATGTATTACAACACAGCCAGAGCGAACTTCATAAGTGCTGACCAGCTGAGCCACAAACGACTATAGCCTGACACTTCGAAAAAACAGTGACCTTCGTTTGGGTGACTCTATCACAGTTTGCTGAGTCAACAGTGACGACGTCGCAGATGTGTGCCAGTAAATATAAACGTATATCAAGAAAGACACCTGGTTAGTCAAAAAGACACCCGGTTAGTCAAAAAGGCGGACCAACACTTATCGACCATATTACCAACGTTATCGCGACCTACATAGGCTGGAGGGAAGAGTTGCTGCCCGTCGGCATATGTTTATATAGAGAGTTCCACACGTGAATATACATGAATTTAATGTTTTATACTCGGTCCGGTACATGGTTTCGTGCCGCATTGCCACTAAGCCAGTCAGGAATAGCAAACGATAGCACAACTTACTCCGCTCGTAGCTTTTAGGTACATAGAGCTTAGACTTAACTAATCTTCATGGATGTCCTATTTTACCTTATCCTTCCAGCCATTTCTATTGCAGCCGCTCTTCGCGTACTTCCCTAGAGAATCGCTCATTTACAAAGTAATGATGTGACCTGAGCTCTTCAAAACTGGGTCCTTTCTATGTCATGCATTACCCTGTATGTGTGCTTGGTCCGGTTCTTAGCTTTTTATCTGCTTTGATGGCAACTAAAACACTAGGGAAAAAAATAAGAGGTTTAGCCAGTGACTTTGTGGCCTTCCAGGAAGCCTGCGCCGCTCGTCAGGACTGGAGTCGGTCATTCCTGCTTTTCCACTTCCATTCCTAGATATCATACTTTATGATGTGATTCGTTGCCGGAGGAACTATACGAATGGCATCACGTGCTTCTGCTCATTCTGGCCCAATCTAAGCCACTCACGCTGCCTGATCTGAGTTGACGATGACTAGCACGAGTATCTAAAGGCTGATGCTGAGCATTAGTCTCGTGCAAGCAGCATTGATTACCTCATGCCACGTTGCTCTTTTTCTGTCGTTTTCTCCCTAACTTTTATCTTATATGGCGACTTTAATCAGAAGGTTTCGAGTGTCGCTTCTCATTTCCCCATCCATCTTATACCGGGGCCATCGTCTACATTGGACAAAAGAGTACGAAAAAATTAGAGAATCGCAAGAAGAGAGCATGGCTGTTGCAATTGGTGCTGCTGCTTCTGCTACTGGACTGCGAAAAAAAAAAGATCATACCCTAGAGCGATAACCTATTTTGCGAATGTTCAGAACCTTATGCCCTCCAACTACTCCAAACGCTCTAGTTTCTTGTGCATTTTACGTAACGTAACACGTTGTTCGACGGATCCTTGTTCCTCTCCGTTCAAGAGTGCGTAGCACGGAACGCGGAACTGCCTCTATATCGCGAAGCGGTACCCGACCAAACCAGACGCACATTCTGATCGAGTACGATGGTTACGAATGAGGTCGCCACTGCTTTCACCACTGTAGCTCCACTGCCTTCGTCGGCATGACAAGCTTTACATTGGACTTTGCAAACTATAGTATCCTTCATAAGGCTTAAACCTTATGATCCAGATAGGTTCAGTCTAGACATCAAAAGTAGTGTTCCAAAACTGGTGTCGCCTCGCAAACAACAAGTCACAACCAGAGGAAGAAGACCAGTTCTAAGAGACGCGAGTGCTGAGGTATTGAATGTAAGATGAACGTAAAACCAAGTATAATTGCATGACGTTGATCCGCTCAAGGTTTAACGAGCCTTGTTGACTGATCGTGACATCAATACCCGCTGTAACATAACCTCAAGCGCGACAAAGCGCTAGCGATGCCCGGTTGATTGTGGTAATATGACAAAGGTAAAAAATATGTTGTGAGCGAAACAAAGAGAGGTAATAGGAAGAAGAAAAGTTATTCGCGAAAAAGACAAAGACCATAGGAACAAAACAATCGAACATATGATATTCCTCCCTGTAGACAGGATAATAGTTTATTTAAGGCAAATCATGTATCCGATAGGCCAAAAACAGAGGCTACTTCTAATAGAATCGACAATTATCAATCTTCAGTGACCTCTAGTGATTATGTTTGCAACTTAGTTATTTTCGTATTTGCACAAATCCATCGTAATCAAGCGCCTTCAAGCCCTTCAACCTAAAAAAGAGTGCTCACTCGATATAAATTGTCAACGCGGTAATCTAGTACGGACATTATGTATCGATACATAAGTTATTGTCAAATTATTACAGAAAGCTTTGTTTCTTACTTTCTGGCTAGCTTTTGACAAAGACAGTAGCTAAAAACTAGTTAATCCGACTCTAACTTCCCTTATATGATTCATATTTCCACATGACATCAGTAAAACATAGGCGCATATCTCCCCACGTATGCTTTCTTCAGGTAAGTGACTACAAGATAACAAGATAACACGGAGCGTGACGGATGAGTAGATTTGGAAAGGGTCTTCGGCTGCCCTTCAAGAAAAATGCCGCTCACGTTTCTTTTTTGTTCAGTTTTTTTTCTTTTTTTTTTGCCATTTTTGTACTCGTGTTTCATGATTAGTTTAATATTAGCAACTCTAGATGGACGCTGAAATAGCCACGGTCGCCGTGGCAGGTAACACCGCAAGGGATAGTAGCGTACTCCGAATATTTTGTGCAGCGTGTGGGCGTTGAGAAACCAACCAGGGTGATCTTTGAGTCCTCAGGGCGAGCATATTTTAACACTCCACAACACTCTACCTGCAGCCTCTAACAGTCACAGCTGTGGTTGCAGTTTTTCCTCTTTGACTGCTCCTTTGTTTTTTTCTGTTTTACCATCTATGCGAAGAGTACAAACGAGGATGGGAAGGAAGTGGGAAGGGGAAACTATAGAAAGGTCAAGAAAAAGAAGTGAGGAGACAAGGAAAGAGAAGGAGAACTGGATGAGCTAGAGTAGAGAGGGAGCTGTTTCCTTTAGTGCGATCCGAGCGCAACGGACCATGCTTGCTAGCTAGCACTTAGAAGGTCGAGAGTCAACGTAAGAAAATTGCGATAGCATTCCTCTCGCTTGACCACCTTGGATGGATCTAGTCGAGCGGATCTGCGGAGTTTGCTAGCGGCTGTGCTGGTAGTTGGCGCAGCCTTTTTGGATTTTGCAGCTTCTGGTCAATGCTATTGCGACCAGTGTTTCTTTCAGGCGTTTGCCAGTACTCTTTCGATGGTTTCAGCAAGGTTTTCCCTTGCAGTAACACCAGCGCACCGCGCAGCGTTACCAGAGAGAGTAATGCAGCCTAGTAGAAGGTCAGCGAGCACACCAGGTCATCCTATGGTGGATTTTTCTTGCATTGCCTTACGCCTAGTGAGGTCTAGAAAGAGGGAGAAGCGCTCAAGGCAAGTCTAGACAGTGACGCTTGCTGATAACGTGAGAGTGGCTAGCGCTGATGTATGTTCGATAAAGTGATCGCTGGGCCGCAAGTCAACACAGGAAGAGTAGTGTGCAGAAGGGGGACAGTGGACGTTTTTTCCGGAAGCGCCTTTTCCGTATCTCCCAACGGCTGATTGATCCAACTGTAATGGCGGTTGGAGGCTTGAGCTTAGCTTCGATTCCGCGTTCTCTGGTGCCCTTTCTTTAGCTCACTCCTTTTTGCTCCTGTACGCCGCGTTCATCCTTCGTCGAAAGGGTTATGTCTCGAACTCAACGATAACAGCAACAACAAAAAACGAGAAACGTTAAAAAACCATTGGGAAACAATGTAGTTGCGAAAGTGTTTGAAGGACAAGCTGACAAGAAAATAGTGTTTCATTAAAAAGTCTGCGGGCAGAGAGGACAGGCAAAAGGAACGGAGGATGTATCATTATGTCAACTTTCGCCGTCGTCGCCCTCATTGCCATCACCACCCATAATCGCCTGTTCCATCATTTTAACGATTTCGTCACCTCTCGGCTATTGACGTCTGCCTGAGCTTGGCCGGTAACGCCTCTAACAGATAACAGTGGCTTTGACTGCAAGAGCTTCTATGGTCAGCGCGAGTTAGCAACGGAACAATGAATGAATAGCAACCTTATATAAAGCTCGTACGACATTTCGATTATGATATACCTTCGTTTGCCGCATTGGTCTATGAAATCTTGTAGAGAGGTACTTAATTTTAGTTTCTTTCTAATTACACTGGCTAATTGAAGCTTGCGGTGTACGATAGGACTATCTCGCGACGCAAAGTTACAGCTTCGGCCTATTTGAACGAGATTACGATCGACATTCTTCTGCAGTTGTTATTTTGATTGCATTATATCGTTCGAACTAAAGCCTTCTAGCTGTAGACCTAAGGGAAGCAGACTTTTGATACTGGTCTACTTTGAAGCTTCAGAAGCTTATACTCTCAGAGTCTAGGATATATAATAAAGTGTTCGAACAACAAATTTCAGAGATCAAACACTTAAAAAGCTTTGGCACCTTTATTCGTTAGCCAAATGCGCAAAAACGGCGTGTAGTTATTCTTTTGAACGTCGAACGACATCGGAAGATCGTCAATTTCATTTTGCGAAGCATGACATGATACGTACCCGTGGTTCGATCTCTGCAAACGTTTCCGATACTATTATATATTATTAGTTATAGTTTTAATTAACTACAATAGCAATAGTTTACTAGGCAATTTAGTATGACCTTCAGCCGTTTTATTACTACAATAAATTAAGGAGGTTTTTATTGTTACAACAGTACGGGCTAGTACCGGTGGTTCTTTGTGGTCAGGTTCCGTTGCCAGAAAGCTAGGTTAGTTTGCTCAGGTGGATTAGAGCTTTTTGTTGTTTCGTAGATCTTTCTCACGCATCCGTAATGGCCTGTAACACCTACCGCTGAGTGGAAAACGTATTCACTGAAGAAAGGCTAAAGGTACTGCGCGTATCCTATTATGATGGCCGAGCAGTTGCTGTTGCACTCGGTGGATCCAACCGATAGGATCGTGCCTAACGTGGAAATGGAGCGCCACCTTCTTGAACAAATCGAGCATCGTTTAAAAAAGTTCTGTCGTCTTATAAGGTTACTATATGGCGAGCTGCGAATAGGAGCTCAAATTTGCCTATTTGTCCTTCTCTCCGGTGGAAATTCATTGTACGAACTTCTTTTCGACATGTGCCTTTTCACTTCGTTGAAACAGCCACAATTCACGTACAGCCATCGCTTAAGGACGTCATGTCAAGTACTAAACCAATGACCACGTAACATCATTCTCTAAATCAGTGTCTATTTCTTTTCAAGAAAACGCCAATGTTGAGATATTTTTCAGTTTGTATGTACGACGTGGTTTATTCCATCGTCGATTAACGACTCAACAGGTGAGAAACACCCAACAAAGTATGGGGAAACATCCCTTGTTCCATGGGAGTTTTTCCTTTGAGAGCTATGTGCGGCCATATGTTGTAAACCTGGAGTCAAAGCTCTTGATGTATTCAGAACATGTAAAGCAGACCGACGATCTAATTATGCATAGTAGAGGACGCAGCGTCAGCCTCTATTCTTATACGATAACCGCAAGTTTTTAAAGACGATTCCCTGTTCAATCGTATACAAACTAAAGACGTATATTTATTTGTACTGGCAAGAGTGGCGAAAATGTGTCAATCATTGCAAAACCAAAGGGTTATTCTCTATGTGGTTGCTCACTGTGACTGTTCAGGCCTTGAGGATGCGTACCTATAATGTAATTTAAATCACAACAAAATAACTTTATAGCATGAATCTATATCTCAACCAATAGATAAATCCAATATGTCTTATTCGTGAGTACACTGGGATTAGACTTTATTGCCAACTATGAAGAGTGCGATGCTCCATAAAGCTCCGCGAGCAACTTTGTCACAAGATGACTTTTGGCCATCTGGAGCGCAGCTACAGAAATGGTCTTCTCGAACAAAAATATCATCGCCCTAATGCGGTACCACTTTCGGTATTACCGACTCAATACGTTACTTATAGGAACTCTCATTTTGTTTGTTCTTCTCTATTTCGGTCTCGCATTCGCTTTATCTATGGAATTAGATATGCACACATTAGCACGACGTCGATACGGTCGTCCATCGAACAAGCCGTACGACTTTCCATATAGCTGCGCTACTTTCGACGAAGAAGACATTATGTCTGAACCCTTGACCTCTTGAAAACTCTCAACCATTATACGGTTGGAACGGAAGGCACCGGGGGGCGACTGTTGGGCATGTAGCAATGGGTATCAAAGCCATACTCAAAGCGATTACACATACTGGATTGACATTCACTCTTTTTCGTGAAATGATGCAGGGACGGAGTAAAAAAAAATACGGAAAGCATGAACAGCACGAATCCTCTGCTGTTTCTTGGTCACTTCAAGCCGACTCTAGTTTCCTGCCTGGTCATGTTCAGTAAAACAGACGGTCGTGAAGCGGTCTCACTCCGTGTATTACCCGCGCAGTACAGGAAGTGAGACGGATACTTGCCGCTATCTATGAATACAAAGCAGGGGTGAGTATGTGCAGAAACATCTAATAATTGAGTAGGGATTACTGCTTGTTCCTGTTTTGTCTCCCTTTTCTCGTTATTCTCTGTGCTGCTGCTGTTACCGTTGGTGCTGCTAATGCTTTCTCCAAATCCCCAACATCTTGCCTTGTATCGGTCGGTGAAGAAACCTCTAGGAGGCTGCGTGGCTTGGAGCAATCAGTAGGGGCCCATTAGGGGAAACACTGAGAAAGCTCATATCAGCGTCCACTCAAGCGGACGGGATCAGCCAGCTTTTCTTCTGCTCCCGTTTGGCTCTCGAGTCCGGCGACTGCTCGCTTCCTTGTCTCTTGCACTATCTCTCTCGGAAGCTTCGATTAAGGCTACCTTTGGCCTAGGCCCCTGTGCCAGATTGTGGCAGCGGACTAACCTGGTGGGCCATGGTGAGGCATCAATACTGTCAGCAATGCTAGCGATGGTCAGTCGTAGCTAACATGTGGCACGAATTAAGAACTTCTGTTCTTGCCATAAGTCTCACCCGTACCACCACCGTTACGATATTATCTAACAGATACGCGGATTTATCCGGCTATTTAGATACCTATTTAGGTACTTTGGTAGTGCTAGCAGCAAAGTAAACAGAGAAAAATGCACAACATCGAAGCAGCGGCTAAGGGTTCAAGCTTTAGATCCCTGCAACTGTTCATCCTCACGGATCTATGCAGCTTTATTGCTGCAAGCTAAGCCGTTAAGAACAAAACATTCTATAGTATATGTTCTATTCGTAGTAAGTGCCGTTGAAGATGCTTCCAGCATCTAATGGACACTGCAAACTATTCCGGTGCTTAAATATTTCTTAGTTTTATTTTTGCTTCCGTGTATGACCCCGCTATATGTGCTTGAATGCTGCATAAAGCACACTAGTACGTTGGTAAAACAGAGCAAAGCGTAATTAAAATGAATATAGGGTTTAACTTCACTTGTTTTAATTTGGAAGTTAACACAATGTGTAGTATTGCATCCGAACAATAGCTAAGTTATTTTCTGAATGCGCTTATTTACTCATGTTAATGTTATCGAAACCGAGAAACATCATCGTACGCATTCATTGATTTTTATAGCCACCTACATATCATCATACGTCCAGCAGGCGTGCAAAGAGCAAGCCACGCTAACGGCAGCTTCAAATAATGGTCTTATGGTTGAAGGTACAGTAACTGTGATAACTTCAGTAGCATAACTTAGTGTTTTCGAGTAGTAAGCAGTACCCTTACCAAAATCAATTTTCTCCTTGTCGTGTTTGAACTCGAAGAGCGAGGGCTTCATCATCCCTTCCACTGACTCAGTCAATAATTATTTATTAGGTATTATACATATCAACAAGAGTTTATAAATGAAACCTAACATAAAATAGTACCACTATGAAATCTTCCTTAGTGCAACAAAGATCAGCACACTTCACCTGAAAATATTGACCTGTTGTACACGGAGATTGCGGGGTATGCGGCTACAAAGTCTAGCGCGCGCTCCCTATTGCTTTTCGACGTACCGAAGTCTAAAGGACTCCGGGGTAGAAAATCCGTGGGGCATTCTAGGCCGAGGTCGGCCAGCGAATAACAGTGAACAACACGCTAGTTTCGCAGTAAGTTTCCAATAAGGATAGTTATGCAAGATTTAGGTCCAAGCGTTGTTATTTTAGCGGTTGACCCAACAGTTCTTAATTCAGAAGTCTGCCTTAACTACTTACTTCTTTGCTGGGTGTGAGCACGAGAATGAAAAATCGAACTTCGTGTGAGGTTCTCCCCATGTTGGCGGGGTGCTTGAGTCTTGCCACAGCCACGTGACGCTTCTGTAACGACGGCAGCGCACAACTGAGAAAACCACAGATGCATGCAAGAAGAACAAACCATTGGTTAGTCACGCAGACGATTAGTTTTATCTATCGAAAATGAAGAGTAGTAAGGAAGTACGGTCGACATCGACGCGCACGGCCGAATGAGCAGTCAAGGCCCAACTCCTAGAAGTGCTAATTTCTTATACTAGTGAAATGAATTCATTCATTTAATTATAATAAATAATAATGAAAATAGTTGATATACAGATATATAGAATGATTAGTTAGAATTGTCTTACTTTTTAATCAAGCATCTTTTCAAACGTTCTTGTTTTAATCTAAATTTTCTTTGCAGCCAACTTCCTAATCCCTATACAAGCAACGAACTAATCGGCCACGAGCCTACTTCAAGTGCTGACATACTTGTAAGGCGCTTTGCATCGTAGCTATTCGGGGTGAAGTTCATTTTTATACGTGGGCCGATGTGGGTTTCAAAGTGAGTTTGTATTAAGCTGAAAGTAGCCGATATTTTATAACCTCAGTATGTATCTCATGCATACATGGTAAATAACTAAGTACACAAGGGTATGAAATACGTACGTCTAGCTTGTACACAATAGATAAAACAATTTACTTTTTCCCTTGGGAGTGTTGTACATTAGCTAGTAAATGTGGTGTATAAAAAAGTATAGACGTCGACATATCAGTGAATAGATGCCAATGCGATATGCGTAATCAGCGAGCGTTAATCTTACGAATAACTTCTTTAAATGACTGTAAAACTTATTGAAGTATTTACTCTGTACATGTGATAGAACTTGAAATCGCCGTCATAAGACTTCGTCACTCTTAATCACTTGTGCAACTAAGCAAAAGACAAGTATGCGCCTTTTCGAATGCATCTCGCGGGGAGGTACAGACGAACTCTCGGACCCGCGCGAGAACGAAGAGCGGGCTGACAGAATATGAGTAAAAAGGTTTGCCCTAGTAAGGACTCTATTCTGCGCTGCTTTCAAGCTTTTTTTGTCGTCGTGTCTTTAGTGCTCCGGTGATGCTCCGTTTGCATCAGCAGGAGCATCACTACTGCGTCTGATCAGTTGCGGCTTTGAGCCTCTGCCTACCGTCCATCTCTTGTGCCGACAGTGGGGAACCTCATATATTCCAAACATGCCACCAGCTCAGCGTTGGGCGTATTTGGAGTGTTCTTGGCCATGATGATAAGCTCTGGTTTCCCGAGTCCGCTGCATCTGCCGAGCTTCACCGCCGGTAGCGGCGGCAGTGTAGTAATAAAAAGTCCTCTTCAGCTAAAAAGTCCGCGATTCGTCCTGCAGCATATCCTCTGCATCTTCTCTGCGGTGTTAGTAACTGGTTGCCCTTTTTAGCCGTTTCATTTACCTCGATCTCCTCATGCTGTCTTGCCTATAAAGGCACAGGCAATCTGGCTAGGCCGTGGTTCGTTCGGCTAGAGAGTTGAGGCTATGGGCCACCGACAGCTTGTTTACCCTGCTGCATCGCAATAGAAACGAAAGTGGCTCGAACAAAGAAATAGACGCTTGCTTCTATCGAGGAGCCATTAGCTCACCCATTGCATTCCGAGTGCTAGGCAGAAAGAGGCCGGAGATGTTTGAGGTTAGCGGGGGTTGGGGCAGTATCAAACAGCGGAGGAACTGAAAGCAACCGTCAATCGATTCCCAGACCTTTTTTGCTGCTACGGCAATGAACGAATTTAGGACAGCGGTGGACATTCCCATTCGGTGTCACAGTAAAGCTCCACCGCGAAGATTCGAAGTCGCCCGCTTGCTACTCTTTCGTACCGCCGTGACATCACCAGTAATTTTCAAAAACCCAAACATAGACATTGCTCTAACTAAGATCGGTACACGTGCGGCTACGGTGCCAACATAAAGGGATGCACGTGTTTACGCACATTATAATGAACGAAGTGAATTACGTTTACCCCCAAGTTCAATCCTGTTACAGAGAAAGACCTCAGAGGCGAGCCAGCCAAAGGGCCCTTTCCCAGAAAACTCGATCTGCGTTTCGGAGGAAGAATGCCCGCCGTCTAACGATCTCAAATCAGAAGCAGCAGTGGATTAATCGTGTCCGTTCCAGTGAATCATCTGGTTGTCATAGGACCACTGGTGTATTCAAAAAAGTTGCGAGCAGAAGCTGCCAGCTTCTTTTCTTCCAATGAGCTTACGGTTGCTTTTTTTCGTTTATGGCAATGAACACAACTAAGAGGATTATAAACACGTGACATCTATAAGTGACGTTGAGCGTCGACAGGTTTAGATTCGAACCCGGGCTTAGGCAACTCGATGGAATACCTAATGGCGATACCGGACATAAAACGCGAAAGACAGAGGCCTTCAGTTGCATTAGTTAACGGGATGCCTCAGCTATGTCCTCAAATACTTGCATTAGAAAAATTGCGATATTCCTGGGGAGAAATCTGTGCCTAAGAACAACCTTTTATTTGAAAAACTAATTAAACTTCCATTTAACTTCATAACAAGATAACAAGACACAGATTTTAAGAGGACTCCACAGTAGTGCTCGAGGGAAGCGTATTAGAAGGAAATTCTTCGCGTTACATCATGAGAAAAACAAACCGTTATCTGAACCATTAGAAATTCGTACAATATCGATAGAACAGATTCTGTTAACTTTGTTGAGTGCATTTTTTGGTATACATCTGGTCCTACTTCTGAAACGGCGGCAGGGGCATTTTCTTTAAGTTTGCCTACCGTCCGTAGCTTGCTATAGTACCATTATAGATAGAATAGAACTATGTTATATAATATGAAGGCCATTCAACGTTGCATTGCCTGGATTTAAAGTGATCCTTTAATAAGGCGATTAGTTTATTATTTACCTAAAGGGACGGACTACCCTGCTGAACACAAATACGCTGCGAATGTTTTTCAATCAATTAGGGTACAAATGGAGCCTGAGATCGTCTACTAGTAGGAAACAGGGTTTATAGTTTTATCGGAAAAAAGGGCCCAGTGAGGCCTCCAACTGCACAAACCGCAACGACTGTGCTTTTCTTGAAGTGCAAAACTCTTTTATCAATAACTTAGAGATTTTCGATCTACGACAATCTATGGACGAAGGACAGAACTTAAAGAAGATATTTGCCGGTCTTCTCAAAAAAAGAGCCAGACGTACGCGAGAGGCGACCAAAAATTGGCTGAAACGAATAATTACTATACAAAGAGTCCCACGTTACGGATGTTGCACTGTGCAATGTGTAAATACACTCAATTGTTTTCTGTTGGGATCATCTTAAAGTTACTTTTTTACAGATGATCGTCCCTGTATTCTTTAGTTATCCTGATGCATCAACGATCCTCTCTAACTGACGGTAGTGCCACGCATCATCGCAGAACTAACAAGGACATTACTCAGCTGCTTCTGCCAATGACCCATGTATAACGTTTTTGTTATCACTTCTTTGATGCATCGTTCAACTCAGAGGAATTGTCTGTCATATTCCTTACAGAGTTTTTTTGCCATTGCCTGATAGAGTTTTCATAACCACTTCCGTATTCAGGCCACAGTTTGTATCATAAAACTGGCCTTAAAGCAGAAAGCTCTGAGGCACTCATCGCTAGTCCACTCTACGACACGTAAAGATGTTTACGCCAACTTATGCCTGCATTATTGATGAATATTAGCGCATATGAATAAATGAGTAGTTGGAGCAAAAGCCCGCGCCGCACTCTAAAAAGTCAGCTATCCGCGACGTTCAACTGAATGTCAACCTGGCTAATTTGATGATATAAACCCAAGCCTGGAATGACGAACACTGGTCGTGCAACGATTTAGATCTGCCCCGTTTCGTCACCAGCGGAAAATTTACTTTTGGCTACTAACAGGATCTTTCGCCGACCCATTACCCGCTCTCAGCAAGCTGCGTCGCGTCGCGTCGCGTCGTCGGTCATTAGCAAAAACTGCCGTCAGAATCTGTCAGACCCATCTAGCAAATTCTTCTGCAACCCTTTTATCGCCGAAGCCAGCAAGCACAAACGATCCTACCCCATCCCACATTTTACTGCCATTCAGCAAGCTTTTGCGAAACCATGCGGTTGATTATGGCAATAGCTGTCAGTTAACGGCAAACAGGCGACGATATAATTGATACGTTTTTCACAACGCTTCCTCCTAGCCTTCACCAGAAAAGCAGGCGCAGCACATATCCTTCTTTAATGTCTTATCCCATAACGCCGTTCTCTGCTAAGAAGTTACGTTAGTCACCCTTTAGGCCTTATTCCTCTTCTCATAAGTTATTCGTCCCCCACAGCAGAGACGCACAAAAGGGGTTATTTATTCTGGCGCTGCCTAGGCAGCCGTGTCCAGGCTGGTGGCGTGTCGACTGTTTGCGCAACCCTCACTAGCTGAGCACTAGTAAGGGTCCGTTCTAGAGGTGCACGGTGGTTCTACAAAGGGGAATGTTTAAGTTGAGCACACTCGCACCCAAGCGTCTAGCTATTTTTATTATATATTATGGCTCTATAATGATTTCGCTACATGTATAAGAAAAAGACGATTATGGGAAGGCAACGAAGAGGTCAACGGCCGTTTATGCTCAGCAATTCATAGGCTTTCTTTAAGGCCCTAATTTCCTCCAATGTTCTACTGTTTTCGAAGTAATTCGACCGTAAAAACAAGAGTCGGAGACGGAAGGGTCGAAATAGCGAACCAACGCAATGTGCGGGTAGTGAACAGAAAAGTAAAGGGCAAAAGCAATGTGTGCTGAGTTGAGTGTCAATGGGACCGGGTCTCGGCTGCATGGGCGGGTTGGTTACGACCTTGCCAAGGCCGATCTTTGTCCGCGCATCGCGAAAAGCAGCGACAAACTGTACGTAGCAAATGAATTCGATAGAGAGCCCCACACTAAGAATTCAGCTAGGTTTCTAAGGCTGTGCTAGCGATGAAGGTCGTCACTTCTTCTTTGCGGCGAACTGACGGCAGGGAAAACCCGCTTGCCGAAAAGACTTCTCTTAAAACCCTAAAGCAAAAGCTGACTGAGGTGTGGTACAGATTAGGGATCAGTGCCAGTCGCGCGCTGTCTGGGGCTTACGTAAGTAGTACAAGGGAGAAAGTAGAGAACCATCGGGACCAGTCGCAAAAGAAAATACCAAATATGGCTCCGGTCAACAGAACCGCACTTGCTTGACGGACCAACGAATAAGGCAAAATGGAATGAGGCGGAAAAGCTAAAATAAGATGGATGGGAGGAAGGAAGAGAGGGCGAGAAAAAACAACCGCGAAATAGGCATGGGGGCAATTTGGTGACTGCTGACTGCCATGAGATAGATCTCTTATTAAAATAGCCTTAGACGAAGGTATAGTGTAATACGACTAAGTAGGGGCGATGCTGTTGCAGCACAGCTCCGCATAAGATGATGGAATGAACTAGGACACTGACCGGTCTATACGAGTCGATTGATGAGTTGCCTTACACTGTTACCTACAAATGGCTTATCCTAGGCCCGATGTATCGTGCTAACTACAAAAGAAAATTGGATGTTTCTGCTTGGTGGGACCCAACATCATTATCTCGCTGGTAGATTTTCGAAATGTTAAAAGGGCAGCATAGAAGAGTAATTTGGAGGAAATCAATTAACCATTACTCGGCCGTAGTTGCGCAAGGAACCCATTTCCTAATAAGCATGTAAATCAAACAAGAAAATTGTGATTACATTCTTTTAACTGGAATTCGCCACTAACTTAGTTGACAAAAGTTAGTTATACCGCACAATATGAATACAACAGAACTTAATCACGAAATTGAAACCCTTACTTTTGAAGACATAACTCTTGTACGAATCATCATACATGGGTGAATAGCACAGCAAGGTTTTTTTAAACAGCAGAATGCGCATCTGTTTCCCTAGACTTAACATTAACTTATAGGATGTGCGTTAACAACCACTCTTCCTAGAAAACTTAAAAAATCGAAAGTAAGCTACGCCACAGACTTTTGGCCCAGTGCAGAGGTTTCGGTATCGTTTTAATTATCTAGAAAATAGAGCGGACAAAATGGATAAATGTACCCAACAAGCAGACGCATTGCATTGTACATAGCAATACAGATGCTCAATAATATTAAATTCCCTTTGAAATAGTCTTTTTTTCCATGTCGGTAACATGCGACAATTAGGCTGTAGCCTTCAATTAAAAAAGTGTGCTCAACGAATATGAGCAGTCAAAACTCATAGACTAACCGAACAATTGAGAGGATCAAACGAACCAGATTAAGCCACCGAGTACAAAATATTCCAATAATTTCACCTTGGTCAAGTCGACATAAAGAATAATATTAAATAACCGAACCATTTAATTTTGGAATTGGTAATTGGAAGTTGGGTTGAAGGCTGACCCAAGGTGGTTTTGAAAACTGCACCGCTATCTCTGGTGATTGGACAAGCCCCCCCCCCCCCCCGAGCGCGGATTTCGTAGCGTACAACTGCAGGGGGGGGGGGGGTACGGATTACCAAAAACAGCTGCAGCAGCTACCATATATTTCTTGTGTTAAACCTAAATAGACGCGTATTCATACCGCATGTTCAGTGAACTGGGTTGGAATTGAAAATGGCGTAGTCTCGTAACTTCATGCCACCATTATTAGCAATGCTATACTTTTTCTATATTAAGCGTACTACGACTAGCGCTATGTATTGAATATTGTGTAGCCGATACTTATTGTTGTATATAATTGAAGTGATTGCAGTTTCTGTTAACGTAATTGATACGATAGACAATGCTAGATAGGACCGAATAACATTATTCAAGAAATAGCTAGTGAAAATTTAATATGGCACAGTTAGTTTGCTGAATAGCCTGCCCGGCCAACTTTCAACCAGCCCTCAAACAACAACACAAATTGCGCCCCTGTGGTTTTTGATAAAAGTAGCGCGACACGTATTAGGTATAGCGGGTTTTCCCAGCACTTTGTCTCTAGCTCAGCAAGCGCTCCATTCTCTCGAAGCGCTCGCGTACCTGTCTCTAATAAGTGTGTCAACGTTTAATTCAGAAGCCTATTTACGGAACACTTTGGTAATCCACCTGTTTTCATACATAAACATTCACGAGTGTGATCCTTAGTGCCAGAGTCAAGCGAATATCATCTAGCAACCAATTTAGACGCTTCGTGCCTCAGGCCCCAAAAGGCCTCCTAGTGCCGTACATAGAACGGCAGTACCCTTTTCTTACCATATCCGCTTTTACTACTTTACCGAGCGTAATTGTTATCTTCTGTTGACCCACAACCAGTTCAGGTTCCCATCTAAGAGTCATGGGCACGCATGTACCTACGCACCGACACCATGACGCGTACAAGATAGTAATTCCGTAGCAATTCACCTGTCACACGCATCACGCGGTGTTCGCGCACGTACACGCCCAAAACTCAAGAAACCCAACGTTCGTTCCCAGGGAGAGCCATTGCGGTTTCTGTGTCAGAAGGTTGCCGTGTCTTCACGGCTAAGGTTGCCTTAAGCGATAAAGGTCCGTTTTAGTGTATTTTTGTTTCTACCAACGGCCATGGGCCAACCTCCGTGAACAAGAGAATTCTACGTAATCCCAGTGACACACAGATTTACTTTGTTCCCAGTGTCGACGGTCGCCAATCCTTTTACCCGGCCGGCCCATCTCGCACCAGACAACTAACACAAACGAGTTGCCTTTATATGCTGCGTTAACGGTTTCTTACGCCAGGACTGGAACCGAGCTCAGCTTAGCCGAATCGATTGTCAAAGGCCACTTTGAAAGGTCATTGCCAATACACAGCCCGTCAGACGGGCCGAAGCAATAGTTGCCCTTCAATGTTAAGGTCACAAGTTCCGTCGGCGATGCTGCTACTGCTGCTACGGACGAACTAGCAAGCCGTTAAGTGATGTAAATTTATCAATCGGAAGCAGACCGTTACTATCCCCTAGCTCATCTCAAACGAATTGTCCATCGGTCAACGGACCCCTTGAATGTGTCTTACATACAGACCAGTGTCTTGACAATAGCAATATCTGCTCGTTCGAACCGTCCACCGGTGAAGCAAAAGGATCATCTGATATCAGACAAGAAGAGGCGATACCAGCAGCTGAAAACGAGGTAAATCTAGCCAGCTCTGTTGCCTCTACTAACCGCTTCCAGCTGTCCGACCGAAGAGCGTCAACCCTTTTCCGTCCACTGAGCCGCCAGTTCCCGACGGCATAGCTCGAAACTGAAACGCATAGAGACTGCCGAAGCTTATCGCCCATTTTTAGAGGGTACCATATAGAATTGTGTATGCATCTCTTCTTTTCACTCTTTTTCTCTTCGCTGGACAATAGCGGAAGTACCGAAAGGTCCAAGAACGCATATAAATTATGGCAGAGGATTGCGTTGACGGCGTCAGTGGTCCGTGACTACGGCCATAACACTTTGCTTCCTATCAATTTTGCATTATAATCGTGGTAGTAATGGTAAAATGTTAGTTGTAACTGAAAAATTAAAAGTATATAACGTCCCAATTAGAAATGCGATTTAACGGTACTATAGCGCGAAAAGAGGCCATACACCGTCTGTGCATATTTGGAAGTACGCATTGTGTATAACAAAAAAAAAAAACATAAAATTCATAGCAACCTATCATATGTGACTCCCAAGGAGTGCGTTTTAGTCACAGTCCCATAAACCACTGTTAATAACAATAATAATAATGACTGTTTGGTACGGACTAAAACAGGCTCTACACTTTACTGATGTGTTAGCTTATTACACATATGTATGTTCTGTTTTATTGAAGGGAAAAGGTACACACCGACACATCAATCCAAGCCCTTTGTAGGTTCTATCATACGTTGAATATTTGCATTTTATAGGGTTGACAGTTTCTATTGCCATCTAAACCGCGTCCTTGTTTTTTCGCTTGCGGCAAAATAATAGAGTCAAAGTAAAGTGTCCTTTCTGAATACTCTCTAACTGCTACAGAGCAAAGAATTGCTCTGGATCAGGGTGTGTAAACCAATCCTCAATGGCTACATCATATATATTTCAAAAACTTTCTCTGGTGCAAGCATGTGCCACTGTCGCCAATGGCTTCGCAGCTGAATCATGTGTCTCGTTAGTATTAGATAGGTCCAGGGAGAAACGACATAATTACGTTGTCGATTCGTACGCTTGCGACTGGTTGTACATTGTGTAATGGGACAGATACACGCGAGCAATTCGAAGCGAGACAGTGTGACAGCCCACAAGACGTGGGTCTATCTACCGACCGAACTAAGTGCAACCTGATGTAGCTTGAGGCAACTGCCAGGAGAGCCCAAAGCCAGTTGGAACATTTCAAGGCTGCGTTGAAGTCTAAAGGTAACAGCAGTACAAATGCTGTGTACTAGTGATATCAGGTGCGGTGAAAAGACAAATAGGTTGTTAGATTGGTTCCGAGGCAGGGTGGTTGACCCCTTCGATTAGGGCTAGTTCGTCGAAACAGTTTTTGGTTAGAACTTCAAATGAACAAGGTAAACGACGCGGTATCACGAGTTATCAAGTTAGAAAGCAAGTTCGCTGCGTCGATACCTTTTTGACAGCATCTACTTAACATTTCTTCGAAAATAGATAGCGAGATTAGGCTAGCGGGGTCCGCTGCGCAAGTAAAAGGCAGGCAGCTTTCTCGGCTCAGGCTTTTGGCTTGAACGTGTGCTCCGTATGCGATGAATGGTGATCTGATATATCGGGAGAAACATCGTCAGAATTTCGGTGCATCGATAGATCGTCATGCAAAGTTCCCCGTCTCGTTCCCTTCACCTTCCGGTGCTTGGCGTATAACGTGCCTGAGCCCTTTCACCTTTCAGTTAGTCTTTTGAGGCTTGAGGGACACACGTTCCCCAAGCTTATGGGAAAGCTTGCATCCTTAATGGTTCATTCACGTAAGAGAAAACTAAGTGGCTTTACAGGGTCTACGCAAGATCCAAAAGCACAATTCTATTTTAGAGAATATCCAGAGTTCCTCTTCGTTCCAGTTCCACCATATCCCAGGTAGAAGGTGGGCTCTACCCAGGTTTTTATCGATAACCACCACTACTAAGACTACTACTGCCTCTTCACTTTGCTTCAGTGTCCATATTCGATGTGGTCCCTCTTAGATGTAGCTTTTACAACTGATTTTTGCCATCATATTCGTGGCCAAGGAAAAGTTGATACTTCGTAAATATCTGAACAAAAAGTCGACCTCAATCGAAAGCAAATAATTTTGCTGAACATCTTTGCATGTTAACATGGTATATATCGTATATATAACATGGTATATATATATATATATATATATACGACAAATTGGCATATATATGCAAATTTGTCGGCATTGCTCGAACAGAGTATCCTGAAGCGCATGCTTAGCCAGTGACAGCCCATACGATATGATTCCGAAAGATGTTATTAAATTCCCGGTCATACTTTTTTATTCAATCAAAGTACGAAATCGATACATGTTGGGACTATTCTCAGTCGGGTCGTAGATTTGTTAATACTAGAATAAATCCTTATGACAACTGCAAGTTACGGCTGAACGAGAAGGTGAAGATACCACTTCTCGACAGTCAGATTAGATAATTACAGCAAAAGCAAGGGTATTTGTGTTTTTTTTTTACAAGAGTAAAAGGACACGAGTACCTGAAATATTATAGTTGGCTTTATTTAAGAAAGCCTGACCTTAACGTGTGACCTAACAAACCATCTGTCTATAGATCAACATATAGATCCAATTCTATATACACTCAAGTGCGCTTACTTATTACAACAGCTGTTTTGTACCTAAATGTTAGATAAACAAGCTATTAATTGTCCATTTCATATACGATCCTTACACTGCGCAGATCCATGACTGATCGTAGTCAAATCCACCGCCCTCTCTCACGTAGGTTCCCTGGATAGTTCGAGACAGGAGGTGCACTGAAAAAAAAAACGTAAGTACAAATCAACGAAAAAGGGAAACAATATTGTCAGTCTATTCATTATCGTTATGTGGTCAACAATGTGAAGATATGCCAGACCCAGCGTCTACGATTCTTGAACGAGCGATTTGCAGAAAAAAACAGCATCGAATTGGTTATATAACGCAAAACAACGTAAATATCTGCTATAATCGATATTAGGGTTCATAGGGTGCAATATCTTCAGGTGATCTTTGTTCCTATAACCCCAGTAGAACATTGTATACAGGAACTTACGCAGTAATCGATAATGCTGCATCTATTCCGTGCCCTCTCTAACGTAGTAGTAGTACCGAAACGATGGGCACAATAGAATCGTCATGACTTCGTTAAACAGACTATGAAACAGAGATCGACTATGAGAAACGAATTTTTGAATCGGCGTCTCGTCTGTGATGAGAAATGGTGCGTCCGGAATCAAAGAATTTTTATGAAAATATGTCTTCATATAAATTCACCGTATGAGATTTGCTCCAGATTGCTCGGAGTCAAAGAAGCCCGTTCGTTATTAAATACGCGTATAAAAACGAGTACATACATATCTTTTAGCTATTACAACTGCATGAGCCAAGACAATTGCCCCCAATCGAAGCGTATTTGTCTTTTTGACGTGGCATTACGCACGGTAAATCAGCATCGACTCAAACTGTGGAAGCAGACTGTTGTTTCGGAACGAGATCCTGACCATCAGTGACCATGAAAAATGGTACAAGTTTGACCCATATCGCCTACTTAAACATCATTGAATATGAATGATATTTACACATAAGGCTGTCAACGAAAATGCATGGAGCAGTTATCGTCTCGTGAAACACTATATAGCAATTTAGAATTTTTCAAAAACCAATTAGTTTATTGTACGGTGACACATATATCTGGATCCGATTCGACTCCATCGCGTTGGAAAGACATTCAGACTGCCACAGGTAGTCTTTGTGTTTGTCTCATTTTTTTCCGTTTACGCTAATCAGGCGTGAACGTGCCTGCGGTTTCATCGCTGCCAGGCAACGTGAAAACGTGAAGGCTGAGAATAAAAGCTTTGTTTTTAAAGCGATCTTCATAGCTATGAGGTTCTGGTATGGTGCAAGCTTGCCTCTGTATTCACTAAAGCCAGCTGGCAATCAATGGATAAACCACCCAGATCAGAACCCGAAAAGGGCGATCCGCGAATCAGGACCCGCGACTTAAAGCAGCGGCAAGAGAAGGACGCAGCAGTTGTATCGCGATAGGACGGCGTTGTCCCAAATGGAAAGGTTGCGGCGAGGCCGCCGTTCTCGCCAAGGACAAGTCGACGTAAAGAAAGCGGCAGCAAGTTACGAGGAACCGTTGTGAGTCTTCATTTATGCCGTTGTCTCATAGCACGCCTTTGCGTTTGCTGCTGTCTGCTCAATGAACAATGACGCCACCGCACTATCGAATGAGCAGTAAGAAGAGGGCAAAGATGAGCAAGAAAAGAGAAGAAATACGCCACGTTGGTTCTCTTCGTGTTTATTATTGAAGTGGCCAAGTGAGGTGGTTGAGCCGGGAAAAATGGTAGAAGAAAGAGGAGCTGCAGGGCGAAAAGGGCTGAACGGTAGGGGGCAGTTTCGGCGACAACGGCCAGCGTGTTGAGGTGTTGTATTTTAATGGGAAGAAAATAGGCAGTAACCGGATAGCATAACCACCGTCTCGAATCGACGCGATTGGTTCTTCAATGCTGGCCATCGAACGAGCAATTGGCTACCGGGGTTACCGGCTGAGTCACAGAAGAACAGCTAGATACGAACACCAACTTTTGTTACTGATAATGAGTCACGTCATTGTTGAAGTATTAAATAAATCAGGTTAAATGGGTGCGTGGTATATTGTGTTCAACAGGTGACGCTTCCAAATAGGTTAATGGTTTGACTAACATATAATGGGCGTTCGAGGAACTGTGTTAGACTGAAATTAGCTTGACAGTCCATTAACGATGCTACATGCGTACTTCAACATCAAATAACAATAAAATGCGCAAACGCTTGCCGCTAGTGTATAGGATAGCGCGACTACTGTTTACCTTTACTGTTTTGACTAGGTCACACACGAAGTACCTGATACATCGAAACATGGATAAGCAATTGAAGCGTGACTTAAATCAGTTATCTTCACGCTAAGGACCCTTAGGTTTTCTTGTGCCTCTCTACTTACACATAGAATTACACGATTTGTGATTTTGGTACTGCCTTTTGATGTTCATCCTGGAAGTAATTACCAAAATTAAAACAGTTAAAACACTACCACAACGCATGCTTTTTCACAGAGATGAAGCTAAATTCCGCAATAAAATTGCAGAAAATTAAGCGCACATATCGACTTTGAGTTGAATCCGTCTGTGTGCGACGACGAATTCCTGTGAAGTCTTGTTCGTGATGAAGCTATTAAAAAACATTTAAATTGTCTATGTGGTAAGCTTAGTTCTGCCTCCAGACTTGCTCTGACACTTTTTGCAGTAAACGGCAGGGGTAGTTGTCATTCGAGACAGTCTTTCTATGTTAGAGCACTCCTTTCCCGTCATCTCACCCCATTCCATATCCCGCTCGACTTTTAAGTATCCCTGCACTCATTTGTTGCGAATCCTCCAGGCTCCGACTAGCTTCTACCCACTCAACAACGACGACAAGAAGTGATCGTACACCAAAGATAGAGGGAATGCCGCATTCTGAGCTGTACAAAATGGATACGGAAATAACAGCGTCCGCCGATAGTAAGAGTAATCGCTGCTGCCAAAGTTACTATCGAGCTACAGGACCGCGCTAATCTCCCGGATGCTTTGCGTCGTAACAACTCGAAATGCGTAAGTCATCGTTCTGATTTTGGTTCATTGCTTCTTAAACTGTGCTACTCGATTTTCCATATGGGACGCGGGCGTCCTGGCAAAACGAAACGAAGAATTGTTGACTTCAGAAGAAAAATGGCTGTAGAACTCCGCCGCAGAGACATAAGCCATACATCGTTTGAGAGAAGGGACACGTTGCCAAACGTCATATCCTGAGGTAGCAGAAGCAAAGGGACACCGGTGTTGTAGTATATAGAAGAAGCAATCTACAGCTGTGTAACGGGCCGGTTACTGAGACCAATATGGTTTCGTCTACTCTACCGCCGTTTCAGTACAGAAAGAAAAGGTTCGCGCTGTACCGTCGCCATACTTATAGTGGTGACTATATAGTGCTTTTAGCTATGGCAAACTGTGGGCGTGTGCAAAAAACAAACATGCTTTGACTTACCACTCTAATAATCATACCAAATAATCATATTATAGAGTAGCTTATAGAATAGCTTCTGCATTTCCATAAGCTACCTATAGGTAATACCCACGGATCGACTATCCAGCTGATAGACACCCACAAGTCATCATGTCACGTGGGTATTTGATGATTCTTCGTTCTGTTCGTATCGGAATCGCGGGAGCAACTGCATTCTCTTCGAGTTTATCAAGCTTACCATCATTATTCGTGCCTTTGCAACAAAACGTTCCGCGTTTGACTCTGGATTGGTTACAGAAGAGATGCCAAAAGGGAACGGCCCCAGTGCGCTCGCTCGCCGTTCCACGCGATACTATAACATGTGTGGTAGTACTACATTCTGCGACAGTTACCCTGCTGCTGCTAGCCGTCGGTCCCGCTATTTGTTCCTTCTGGTGCGTCGCTAGTCACCGAGGTTATTTGTATCAATATTGGGTCCGTCTGCCGGCTCCGCCGTCCAATACTGTAGTGCTGTTGTTACTATTGGCAGCAGCAATAACAGTAATAGGCGGGGAGAAGGGGGTAGAGGTACTCGCCAAAGTCGTAGTAATAGTAGCCTTCGTTTTCTTGTTTTCCGTTCAATGGCTGTTGTTCGCCTCAGACCGTCGTCTCCTCGTCAAAAGCCCTAAAACCCTCAAGGGGAGGTGGTGAACGATAGGGCCTGGCTGGCTAAAGGACGTCAAAATCGGTCGACGGGGGATTGGAAGAGGTCATCGATTGTCGGCTTAAGTAACCTCTTCCTTCGCTGATCAGACAGGTTACCTATGGGGCCGTCGAACTAGTAAGGGAAGCCACACAGCACTCAAACAAAGAGACGCAGAGGACACGAACACAAAGACCAAAGCGGTGCTACCTGCCTTTTTTTTCGTTGGAATGAGACAGTGCTCTCTCTGAGTAGGCTGTGATCGACCGGCTAGCTGTGGATAGACCTATACAATATGGCATTAAAACATTTGTCATACGGTTAGGGGCTTTAAAGGGACTTTTGCTGCTGTAAGCGTTTACAGGCATCAACGCTGGTGACAGCAGGAGCCAACTATCAACAAGCCTGGCAGCATCAACAACGGTAAATACCCACAGAAAAAAAATCCGCCCGCACCTTGTCTACATGGCCGCCTTAACCAACCTGGTTATGTTTAATGACAAAGGATTCCGGTTGCTGCAGCCAACACAGCTGGTCTTTCAACTATCACCTTTCTTTTCTTTGTTCTCTCTTCGATACGGATTCTGGTAACATCCGGGAAAGGAGAATCTCGTTCCCTCGCCCTAAGTCCCACCCGGTCACCACGCAGCGTGGTTAGCCGGTTCTTTGTTCACTAACTATGATCGTTGCTTCTAACGAATGGTTCGGTGGCTCGGCTCCTCGACAACTTTGCTCGTTCGACGTTCTCATTGCTGTCATTGTCACCGAGCCAGGGCAGTCTCTTGGCTCGCGTTTTTCAGCTGTAAATTCTATCTTTGCGCGCCTGTTCCACGGTGGCGGCAGGTACAGTTTGCTGCTGCCGGTGGTAAACGTACTGCGCGAGTAGCGCATCGGCAGCTGCTATTGGCTGCTGTCTCTTAGAAAGTAAGAGAGGTGGCTGGCAGTGGCAGCAAGGGGTACTCAAGAAACAGGAGCTGGATGGCGTCGCCAATAACAACAATGACAGCAGCAACAGCTCGAAGCAAAGTTGTTTCGAACCCACAACACAAGAGCATCTTTGGGGAGTTTACCATTGAAGGGCTGTTATTCCTATAGCAGCCGGCTTCACCTTTTTGCACCATGCCTGTGCCTCTAAGTCTCAGTCAGTTACCCGCCGACCGAGTCGGTCGCCATTTTCTGAGGCCTGCGTTCCTTCTTTGCCGCTGTTGGTGTTACTGTTGTTGCCAATGTTGTGCGGTTGCCATAGCTGGAACGTCACTTCACACTCTTGTACTCGTCACGTATGTGAAATGCCCGCGCAAGTGTGTGTATATGCTAACTTTACTGATCCACCATGCCTCCGTCATCAACATCATGATAATAACCATGACCGTTATGGGAAAAGTGAGGCAGTGTCAAGCGCCATTTCCTTGCTTGCCCCTTGTTTTCCCTTAGTTTTCTTTTTTTTTTGCTTGTTACCAGTACTATGTCCTACAGCAGCATCGACACAGTCGGCGTCATCGGCATCGATGGTGGCAGCAGCAGTCACAACGACCGAAGCAGCAGCATCGTGATCATGATCGCGACCGTACCCCACTTATCCCAGCCGGCCCAATTCCAAGCATGTAATTGAACTTAACGCCGCCAATTAAACCAAGCCTCCACTATAGTTGCCATCAACCTATAAGGTTATTACATGCCTTCGTTTCTCCCATGGCAGCTGCTGACTTCCGGGCGCCAGTTTTTAGCGCCGTTCCGACACTGCGTCCCGTTTTTCCGAAGTATCGTGGTTCAGAGTCGGCCAGCTTATTATGCCCTTGTCATTGTTAGGTAGTCGCCTGATACCAGTGGGCGACTTCTGCACGTTCGAGAAGGTGCGGGCTCAACAGCGCTTGCTAGCGACGCCCTTTGCTAGATACCAGCTATGTTACCTCTTCCTGAAGGCACTGTTAGAGCCAGTCGGCGCACTCGATCGCCCCTCCACCGCCGCCAGGGCCAGTATCCACACGTTCAATAACGTCATTACCACATACTCCCCCAACCTCTGTCCCCCTACAGCCACTTCCACAACGTCAAGGTCTTCATAGTTAATTAGCCTTGCAACCTCACCGAAAACAACGTGTAGCGTAGTCCTTTGGTTTATTTCTGTAAGACCGAATCGGCCTGATCCGACTGTACACACGTGTACGCACAGCAGCTTGAACAACGCAAAAGCTATCAGATACATAGACACGTACAAGCATATATAGGCAAACATTTCCCCATTTTCAGGCACAGGTCAACCTGATGGCTGGATTAGAAAACAGGGTATAGCAGGGGTCGCCTAGCAAAAAGTATACCGAAAGGGGTGTTTTGGGATTGGAAGAATCTCATTAGCTGCTGTTCGGTAACGTCCAAGCTTCTTCCCGTAGACTGGCGAAGGACGCTGTAGCAGCCGAAAAGGACAGAAGGCGGGGACGATCGAAACAGAAAAAAAGAAAAGGAGGGCGAGAGAAAAGACTCGGATGCCAATTCTGCTGAAGGCTGTAACTCCACAAACACCCTCGTAACCGTCGTTAACAGCTCCTGCGGGTTGGTCCACCATGCACGGGTCTCAGTCACGTTTCGTGGAGTGCCTCGCCCAATAATGCTAGTCGTTAGTGAATGTTTTTACGCGACTTAGAAGCACGATCCAGTAGCTATTGTCCGATTTGCCGAACCCCTGCACCGAGTATTTCATGGGGAATAAATAAGTTCGAATTTTTCGTAGACGTGTAGCCAGCTGGGTGGGCTCAGTACACGAAAACACAGGCTAAGCGTAATCGAATAGTATAAACGAAAAGATAGATATCAGTCACGACTAAAAACGATACAAGAAGCACTATAGGCATAGTTGGTATAAAAGAAATCTGCCAGATAGTGGCTAACAGGATGAGTAAGAAGGTACGCGGTTCGTGTTGCATAGGTGGCTTAAGTGACGCGGAGACTAATCTCACCATCTGGTTTGAGGCTATAACTTCTCATGACAAAGCTCACAGTAGCGGCAATAACGATGGTTGCTGAAGTTGCTTATAATCAAGGACCAATACACAGCCGGAAACTGTTCATAACAGCAGAAGCTGACGATAACTTAACTGGCGCCAATTTTCCGGCTCGTTTGCGGTTACAGATGACTACCCTACTTACCTAGACAAGACACTCATTAACTAATCTCACTTCATAGAACTATTGCGCTGATTATGCTCCAATGGAAATCCTCCACCTGGAATGTACTACAATAGTATAACGAAATGTGCTTAAAAAATTTCCGAAACCATAGCAACTAAGATGGGATGTTTGGGTAGATCGTTGGCATCAGCTGGCCTACAATTAGGCCAACAACAAGATAATCATCACATCGACCAAAAAAATAAGATGGAGGAAATGAAAGCTGTCGCACTTCGCAATGTGAGTACCCCTAATTTTATATTGCCGCATCACTCTATTCATAACCGTAGTGCTAGTACTAATAGTCGTACTATTGAAGCAATAGCTAACTAAGGCCCTATTGGCTCTAGGACCTGAAACATGACTAGAACTAGTAGATTGCACTAATCGTACTCAGGACACACGGGCTTCTATTGCGATTGTGATATGTCTTAATGTGGTCCATTGAAATGTTTGATTCCAGCGCTTTTAGCTATTTCCATGGACTTTTGTTTCATGCGTGAGCGGCTGACTCCGTCCTCGCCTACTGCTCCCGTCAAACAGTGTTGTAGTATCACCTGACGCGTCTCATTTTCACCGAGGAAAATGGCCGTGATTGGTCGCACTGGTCGATTTGATCTAGCGTCACAAGCATCGCTGCCGTAAGTCTTACGTCACGATTAAAGCTCCCTTTCCTCTTCCATTACATTCGTTACTCGGCTGTACACCAATTATGTTACTGGGAGTCAAGCGAGGCTCAACAAGGCACGCGTCAAACGGACGGCGCTCACAAGCCGAGAAAGCAGAAAAGGCTGGTATTATTGCTGTTTGCTTTTTTTGTAAACATGGTTGCTATCGAATAGTGGTAGTCATCCAGGAGGAAAGATCAGAAACTTAAACTTTACCACTTCAAGAGGCTGCAGGCTGCCAGTGGTTAAGGTTGGCAAGCGATGACAAAAAAAAAAGCGAAAAGATGTGGGTGGGAGCGACAACATGGGTGACTAATGCAAGTTGGATACTATTCGTAGTTCCATAAAAGGCTACCTCTAGATTTAGCATAGAGTAGGTTGACGGACGGACGTTGTCTGTGAGGTAGCGGCGATGTTACAAGGGTGACCAAATGAACTTTGATCGTCATTGTTGGTGGACGTAGGCTAATAAACCATTGATGCATCTGCTATACTACGCGTAGTTGCGCAGTTTGAGGACTTGTCACCCTGATGCCGTATGAATGAGGTCAACGTTTAGCAACTGAGCCAAAAATAGGCATTCAACAGTGAGCCGAGGCCAGTGGAAGTGAGCCAGACGTTACGTCACTCATCGCGCTCCCGTTTAGAATGGCCGCAAATAGACTGTTACTAACCAGTAGGAATCGCTTTACTATAGTTCTATGGGTAATCTTAGAAGCACGTGTCAAATGCGGGCATAGACACTTGGTTCGCTTCGCGCCAGGAACCAGCCGTCTGATGGAATGTTTAACGGCTGTGCCGCACGTAAAACACGAAATGTATACGAATCACATCTCTAAATCATGAATTTCCCCAATTCAAGTCCCCTTAGTGGTACGTCTACCAAATGAATAGCGCAAGCCTATCTATCTAGGGCGCTCTAGGATCATGTAATATTTGGCATTCAGCGAATACTTTGTTGTCAGATAGTTTGTTACTTTCGCAGTGTGCCGATGTACAATTACGGGCTGGCATCAGCACTGCCCGATGCTATCTTCTGCGCTAATTTGTAAACTATTAAAGGGTTCAATGGGAAAACAGTCGTTCCCTCCAATCGTATAGATACTGTGCCACGTTCTGCTGTTACTTTAATTGCTTTCGTTTCTAGATCATAGCTTAACGGAACAGGAAGGGTCTAATCACTTGCAAGGCGTTTCCATCTCCTATCCTTCCAGCTGCCAGGACAATCAATCGCGTCTTGTTTCGGAAAGAGGCTGCTTCCGCTTCCGCATTGATCTTACCCTCATTGTGTGGAGCGCTCATTTTCAAGTCAGACAACAAAGGATCGAGCGTTATGGTAGTGCTTATGCCGCTATTGCGGCCGGTAACGTTGCAGCTTCGTCGATATTTCTGAGAGTTCATTTGTATCTGTCTGTCTGCATTTTTAAGTAGTGGTGCCGTGGATGTTCGGGCTGGGCAGGTCCTGCGGGTGAGCTTATTTTGAACGTTGCCGATTAACTTCCTAGACATAAAGTTGAGCAAGCAAAAATGAATATTGTCAGCCCGACATTCCAATCCGTCGACGACAAGGCGGCAAGCGATGGTATCCGATCTGATCCAACGGCTCGTGCTAATCATTTGTGTCATACTTACGGTTTTAATTACAGTTGTTTTACTCGTTGACCGCAATCTTTGCGTAGTATCGAGTAGTCAGAGTACGACGCAGCTGAGTATATTATTGATGAACTGAGAATATTTTTTGACAAACACTTCTCTTTTCCACGTATTTATTAACGATTCAGTTGCCCGCAATATTAGTAATAACGGTACCACTCATAACGGCAAACGCATCAGCGATAACGAAACATTTTCTCTGGTGAAGGAAAGCGGTCCCATGCTTTCGTTTAGCATCGTGTTCCTCGTTTTCGTTGTTATCAGTGTTCTATTATGCCACTGCGTCAAAAAGTAGTGCATACAGATTAAATATCTTCAACAGGAACTGACCTTAATGCAGGTTTAAGACAGACCCAATCAGGTTGTGGTCCATTTGCCCAGCTCACTGGATCGTACGCAATGGCCGTTGCACCGGTGCAAATATTCGGGCTTTCGAGATTCCTCCGAGTTATAACGACTGCAGCACGGGTATGCCCAGAGCGTTACCCCTAATCAGACAAGCTTCCCCAGACTACGCTTTCGCCATCAGCTTGCCAACGAGCGCTGAAGCTTCGCCGCCTTCGCTAGTTGTCCTAACAGCGACGTCATCCGGAACAATGGCAGCACCATCTGCGCGGAAAATGCTATCTTAAGATCAGACTGCTCTAAACCGGACTGCTCACCCAGCAACTACTTCAGCTGACTCATGATCATCAGCTACAATTAGTTCTAGAAATGAGCCAAGGATAGTCACACACATCAATCCTAGAACTGCTCGGAGAGGATACCAAATTACCAGTCGAATAGATGTCTTTTCCTCATCTTGGCCTGATACAAGGTCGAGGTTTTTCTACTTGTCAGAGATCGAAACCTTCACCCCACACGAGGTTTAACCCATTTTCGCTCGGCTAATTTCTTCGGTCGCGATGTACCATGCCAACCTACTACCTAGCAATGAAGAATGAAATATCGATGTTAAAAATACTGCGCGGCTCAAAGTTAATCTAGGAAAAAACCGATCCGATACATTACCGTGCTGGCTCTGGCTCTAGTCTATTATTATCAGGATTAGCTGTACCCATTGTTGTGGAATGTTTTTATGGAAAATACTTTATGCGCGTACATATGTATATAAAGCCATATATCATATTGACAAAGATAAATCTTTTCAAGGGTGATTTCCTTATAATAAAAAATAAATCGTTTTTTTATTCTCGTTATTTTATGTTCCTACGTATTTTAATTTGAATACACCTTTTAAAAATAATAGTTATTCATTTATTACAGCAAATGAAGTTTGTCGAAATGCAACAACAATAGCAACAACGGAAGTTGCCAAGTTTCGTCCTTTATATTATTATAGGACGCAAAAAATCGATGAAGACAATTCAAACGCTCAACGCCTAACCGAGCAGCTTAAGCAAATGATTCTCGTATCGCTTTCAGTTAACCCGTTATTAATTATAACTTCGTTGATGTAATTACCCGATGCTTAAGATTTCTAGTGCTAGCCTAGTGGGTCACGTATCTGCCTACTTAGGAAAGGATACGCTGTGATTTAGGTCCGAACCCACTGGGAGTAGATGTACGGTTCGTTTCGTGGCGGCTGAGAGCCAACCAACCGTCTATCTGATGCAACGCCCAGCGGTAACGCCAGACGTAAAACTCGAAACGTAGAGGACCTTTAGTTAAACTTATCTGCCGGGGGGATGTAACGAATGGAGTCCTTTCCATGCGAGAGCTGCCTGAATTTTGATGACTTTATAGGCTGTCCACGAGTGACGACAATGGTTCGTTTAAACCACAACAATAACGCGGCTATGAAGGGTTTGTGTACAATAGATACTCATAGATCTTATTTGTCTCTTCCATTGGAACCAGTCTCGGTCACTGATTGCTCGCCACACTTTTTCGACGACAACAAGCGAATGCTGCTGTCGTAAAGAGCCGAACGGACGCGATGGCGGTGAGCGCGTTCACGATGGGTGTATCAGTAACCATATCACTGCCATATATATATAGCCCAATAGACGCCGTGCGCAGCAGCGTCGCTTTGCGAGTTGATTTATTGCAATACATACAGATATATCGAATACGGTGACGCATATGGGTACTGGCCACCCACGATCCTCAGGTTCAGCGGTCCAGAACGACTCGCTTGGCGGTCCCGGGTAGCCTAAGTGGAGTCTATCGCCGCGTTAAGCTGCGCCTGACTATTACGTGGACGCATCACATGGATTTCAATAACAATTCACTAGAATTACCAGCGAAATGCTAGCGAAAGAGAGGAATAGTCCAGCGCTGTTGTGACGGTATCTCGGTTTGTACATGCTTAGATAATGTCATCCGGTTTTGCAATTGTTTAGAGGTCATCGGACCAATGTGACCATATGCATGTCTGCGTGTGTGTTTATCTTTGTTCGAAAAAACGCTACACCTCGTTCATCAGTTTGACTGTATGTATAAAACAGCTCTGTATGTATAAAAAATCTGTGCGCAGTATTTGACGGTACATATATGCTGGGAGTAAATGAGGTATACGCAAGTAAACAGAGTGTAGGGTTCCCCGGGGCGTCATAAAAGTATCTCCACGAGTAAGCGGAGTCGATTAAGCCAATAGGACTAGGCGAAGGCCGGACCGGCCATGGCCAGTTAGTTGTCTGATGAAAGCAATTAGGCCAACAGACTTTTGGTAGAGTTCAGGTAACTCCGATAACAGGCTCCGATTGTCGATGATTCTTTAGCCGACCAACCGAGCTGTGCAAATCCCTAAATCGAGTATCCGCTTGACTCCAAGCGAGCTTTCACTCAGACAGCCCATCTTTTGATATACCAGCAAAACTGTGTGATGGAATTGTAAGTTTTGCCAAAACCATATTAGCTCGTTTTATCCTAGTCAACTTATTCAGTTAGGTTTTCTTAACTTGTTTTAGTCTGTACTTACGCATCCTTGAGAGTCGCCCATCTTGCCCTCACTTTGTGTTTACTTCTTTATAGAAACATTGTGTCGGGGCTCCAGTATTGGCAGGCCAACATCAAGGGTTGAAACAAGCGGTACCTTTGCCATTCGGTCAAGCGTTTGAGACTTGCCAGGCAGGTTAATTTCTACTCTGGATAGACCTATCTTTGCTAAAAATAGTCTATGATCTCGATTCAAGCTAATGTTCAGCTAAGCCAATGAGAATCTGTTCGGTATTGGATTCGGCACCCAATTTGTAAAAACGACCCTGCAACGCCGGAAGAATATCCGTTCCACCGTACGCCTCAGGTCCGAGAGACTGAACGAAAGATGTGTGTTTTCTTTAAGGGAGACTTTGATCGAACTTGATACATGAAACATCTGCAGAGTTTCGCTTTACTATAACCATTGACCGTTCGACCCTCTTGTCCCTTGGGCGGATCATCTGTATAGCGACTGCGCGACATGTTACTAGCTTTCCTTGATGTCCTTTGAATTGACCTCGCGCGTCTTGATAATACCCCACATAAGCTGATTTAATCTACGATTTAAATGATTCTTATTTTAAAGGATTAATCTTATTTTATCTTTATTACTTGATACATATGACTTCGAGCAAAATTAAATCACAGTCATAAATATGTTTTTCTGGCAACAGAGGATAGACAGATAACAAATATGACAGTAAATTATCAAAAATTGTTACATTTTCTCTGAATACGGGATATAGCTTCGAGTTAAATTCAACAGATTCTATTCTGTATTAAGACACGCGCTGGTAAATCGTCATGAAAAGGTACACACACTTTGTAACTAGTACAAATAGTGCGAGTCTACGATGGCGTTGGTGCGTGCTGTGACCCCTTGCTTGGCGTATTTACAGTCGTCGTATTGTTATGGGGGTAATAACCAGAAAAAAGAACCGTCGTGGAGGTTTTCTTGGCATATGGATCCCGTACTTGTTGAACGATAAAAACATACCCACTAATCACAAGGTAGCTGTGGCCAATGTTTGTATCTGATGCTGGGATACCAATGCATGTGCACGTCGTGCTCATACACTGGCAGGCTCGTTGGTGTTACGGTACGAGGGGCATTTTTGGGCCGTAGTCAAGCGAATCTCGCTATCATGTGAGTTTGCTTTACTTTGCCTGCATAGCCTTCAACGTACATAGCCTTTCACAACAAACCCTCACATTAGGTTTTCATTAAACGGAGACCGTTAAGTTTGTGGTGGCGCTCAAATTGCGCTTAAGCTTTCTCTTCTTGCCGCATGCAAGAGTCAATAAGGATGCCATTTTTTTGTCGGAAATCGACCCACTTCTCAACTTAGCTCTCTTTATTTCCCATAATATCACCATTAAATGGCAACATGTCCAAGACGGCCAATCTAACATGAACCATTAATTTGGACAATGAGCTCAAGCAAGCTTAAAGTTGGCTCAGACCAAGTGATTCCGCTAAAATGTCTTTTTGCGCCGCTGCTGGCCATATCTCAGTCTGCCACTATCGCAACCCTTTTCAGTTTGCCTGCGTAACAACAAAATCTATCCCAAGAAGCAACATACAAGGGGCAGGGAAACAAGAGCAAAGGAGGCGATACGGAATTGGCGCCTTCTGGGGCGAACGAAGTATAGGTGGACTGTTTGTGAACAAAGCCCAAAAACAGCAACGACGGCAACAATAAGGACCGGCAGCAGAAGGTTGCATTTACTGGTGCAACTACCCCTCTGCTCGCCGTTTTTACCCGAAAAACTCAAGGGCTGAAAGCCGAAGGGCTAAAATGTGAAGACGATAGTCGACAGTTCAGCTGGCCAGTCAGGATCGAATAAGCCTGTTGGCGGGATGAAGCAAATAAAAATAAAGCAGCCTGTGCACCTGTTCGTCTCGGCGTCGTTTCTTCTATTGGTCTGAAACCGTCTATAGTTTGACGGTATCCGCGTAGCGTTCATAACATTTGCTCCGGTAAGGCCGGTCACCAGAAGAGGTAGCACAGTAAGCAGTAAAAAACATCACCATGGGGGTCGAGAGACGAAGGAAGTGTAAGGATCTGAAGACACTTCGGCCTTTAGAAGAGCGATGCTTAGGGCATCAAGAGCACTAAAAAGAAATAAACTTAGCGAAGCCAAAGTAAGATAAGGTGAACCCCAAACGGCAAGCCAGACGAACGCACTGACAAATGAAAATCTTCGGGACAGGAAAGAAAACCCGGTGACGAAAAGGGTTTCGGTCTATGGTCGGTTTTAGTGGTCGGTGTTCGCCAATGGCCGCAATCTGTTCTGCTGGCGTAGCAGTTGCGCCGTTACCTTTGCCGGCACAGATTGATGTAGAAAAACTGTTAGACCGTTCAGATCACCTTCGACCAGTCAGCTTAAACCTGTTTTTCGCTTATGCACTAGTTGCTGGGCCACTAACCACCTGCATCGCACTTCTGTCGACTGTAAGGCTTCCAGTAGTATTAACAGTACCAAGATCAGAGGCTTATCATCAAGCTCAGCGGAAGAAACGGGAAGTAGCTGCAAAGTGAGTCCGAAGCCTACAGGCGGTAACCTGGCACGCTGAATGTGAGATATGGGTTGCCCATGAGATGGTTTGAAGTACTTTGAAACAGTCGACAAGCTAAAAGACACTAAAATGTATGGCCTGACGGACTACTGCAAAAAAAATGTCACTACGCAACTACTTGCTGTTAGAATTGCTTGTTAAAGAGATATACGCAACAGCTGTTTACTAGAGATGATATTGTTATATTTCATCGCTGCTTTACGTATATATGTATACTAATACGTATCAGTAGTACACATACATGCATTTTTAAATAGTCTGTAGTCTAGGGAAAAAAGCTAGGACAACAGCTTCAGTAACCAGTATACCTGTGCTTCGTTCTCCACTAAACACTTAAAGACACTCTTTGCTGACATAGTTTTCCATCAGACACCATTTATGTGCTGTCGGCACCATAACCGCTTTCTACAGTAATTGCCAAGATATAACAGAATAGCTGAAAACCTGGTGGAAAACGCATGCCTACGCAACACCTAGACAGCCTAGGCACATATGTTTGTTTAACGACGAAATCTATTTTCATCTTTCGTCCCTGTTGCGTAGTAGCAGCGTATGAGGAAGGGAGGTCATAAGTTGTGTGCGAAGCGGCAAGCTTCAGACAAAGTTTTCACTGCTCGTAATAACAACGACAACTGCCCAAGCGAAGAGCGTCATCCAGATAAAAACGGTACAGCCAGGACCTTCCTGCTGCCATTGTCCTACAGTACGACGTGCCGTGGCGAGATGTCTATTTTTGACCGCTTTTTTTCTGCCACTTCACTGTATAATGTGATGTCTAGGGAGTCTAGGGACAACGGAAAAACGCAGTAAGAAAGACCCACCGTTCCGTTATTATATCAGTACTCCAGCGTTTATAGCATATGTACTAGTTGCTTGTCGTTGACTTTCCTTGATGCAACGTTCTGGCATCTGAAAATTCGTTCAGAATCGAGGTACTAACCCGATTAGCGCCCTCCTGTATCTTTACGGTGACATGGTGTGGCCGCCTACGTGGTTTTGTTCCGTTGCTCGATCAACCTAGTAGTCGTTGTAATAGTAGTGGTTGTAGCAAAAGTAGTTGTTACCAGTATTGGTAATAAGCAGCGCGTTGGTTTCGAAGTTACTGTTCGCCGCACAGCTGCTGCTGCTGGCGTACGGTGGACACGGTTCTCGTGGAGTGCTGTTGCTGGGTGGTGATGAAACACGATGTACCCGTGCGTTGTTGGTGGCCTTCGTTATCCGGTGGGTCTCCTAGTTCCCAGCTGACCCCGCCCCGTCTCATGGTAGACCCAAAACGAAGCAGATGGCAAGAGAGGGGATGTGGTGAGGAGAAGGGACTGCCGTGTATAAGTGTAGGGGGTATAGTCGTTACGGCCGGAGGAAAGAGCTGAGAAGAACAATGGGACCAGCCTTGGGCGGCTACGATGATGACGCCTGGGCCTGCGAAGGCGTCAACATTGCCACTATAGCGCCGGCGGTGGTAGTAGTGGTGGAATGGTCATCGCAGAATGTGATAATGTGATTTAGCAGTGCAGCGACGAAGCCAAGTGACCGTGTGGCCACTGATAGCCCAACGTCCTAGACCCATGTGATTATAGCACTTTGCCGTCATCCACATCTAGTAACTGTAGTCTGCCTGCACTTACAGAACAGAGGTACTAGTGTAAAGGCAACAAAACAAGGGAAAAGGGAGAGACTCTTTACACGAGCAGTTATAGATCCATATCGAAGCACATGCGAACGAGCGAGCAAGCACATATACACGACGACTGAATAACTTATACGGATATATGCACATACATGAACTCACATATGTGACAGGCACGAGTAGCCTGTGAGTGAATATGATGCGGATGGAGTAACGTAGTGTAGTTTTAGGAATGTACGGGGGCTGAGACGGTCCTGAGGAGTGTTCTGTGCTTCAGCAACCGGAGACACACGGGACGACGTGCCCAGAAAGTCCTTCTGGTGGCCGGCGTTGCTACTGCTACGGCTACAGCTGTTGATGCCCGTCTTATTGTGCCGTCCTCTACAAGTCAATACGCTGTCTAATACACGAGTACACAGCGACCGCGCAAGCTACAGAGAAGTGAAATAAACGCAAGCGCTTCGCCTTTGCAAGTCCATCGTTCACTGAGCTTGTTTGCGCTTATTTGTGTACACTGTACTAATTGACGGAATGTCTTAGGCACTGAATTAAAGAAAGGGGATATTATTGACCTTGTCAGATTTAGCTTTATTCAAGGCTCTAAGGGCTATTAAGGAGCAATTCGCTGGTGCGGTATTGGTAAACGAGAAATTTCTAATTACAGAAGTCAAGCTGTTTCTCGACTAGGCAAGAACTACGGACAGAACGATGAAAAGGGTCAGATTGAAGCTGGATCTTGGGTATATACACATCATGGTTTCGGATACATGACGAAACTATAACTAGGCTAGGTAGCTAGTGCGGAAAACCGTCTTTAAACCTAGGGCAGGTTCAGCGGAGTTCTTGTTGTTGCCAGCATCAACAATTGCGCTAGCGAATTGCGTGAGCACAGGAAGCACAAGGACAGGTCTCTCAGGTCGTTATAAAGCGACGAAGCCGTAACAGTGTAACAAAATATGTTACAATAATCGTTTGATGGTCAACACGACAAACAACAACGGCGCTGATCTCACTTTTAGCACTAATTACATGGGGCCATCTGCCCTAATTACCTAGATCGCTAGCTGTCCACCCAACATATAGAGTAGCTTGACATGTCTTAATAGAGCTGCGAACACAGTTTGCTTGAGCCCTTGAGTTTGGCGCACGATTCGTTCATCTAGTTCGGACGCTAGGTGAGCGATAGCGAACAAACGAAATATATTATAAATTAAAAAAAAAAAACAAAATAGTTCCATAAGGCGACGTCGAGAATGGGACACTGTTCGAGAAGTTATAATTGTGATTATCCTATCGTTACATTACAGAACTACTATAGCCTGACACATATTGTCTTCGAATATTTTTCTATTGAATATCTAGATATTAGAATATAATATATAGAATATAAATATGTCGTTCTATTAATGCTGTTATGTGGTTTAGTTTACGGCCTCTAACTAGAAGTTTGAAAAGTTACCGACAGGCTCCCTACTTTATGATGCATGTAAGCCAAAGCGAACAGTAATGTCGTCTGCATTTTTCTCATAATTACCGGGAACGGTGCAGGTTTTCGAATAACATTCATTATTTGCACAGGTCGAGTGTGCATAACGCACAGCAAAGCACAAGCCCATAATCTCGGGCCCTTTGCGATGTAGACCTTGAACACGGAAAAAAGGCATAGTAAGTAGGTATTCGATCAGGTTCCAAAGTAGCCTTTTATATTCGGTTTTAAATAGAACGTTTAGGTATAGACGAAGTCTCACTGACTTCGTTTGCTATTTGTTAGCAGCGTCGTTGGTAACTTGAACTTACATGATATGGTTCTGCTGCAGCTGGAAAAGCATCGGCCGTATTGTCACAGCTATGAGGACAAGAGCAATATAAACCTAGACAAACGTGCCAATGTAATGATCATAATCGAACAGGGTGCAATAATGATGCCACTGCCACCAGCACTACTCTATCTAACAACACTTCGTACAGAGTAGATTGTAATCAAAGCGATTAACAAACAATCATATGCTTTTCATATCTGATCAATCAACTAAGCTGGCTAATGAAAGAAACAAATAGCCAAAACTGCAACATTTCTTCTAGCAATACGATTGTGTCACTATCGACATCCATAGTCACAACATCAACGAAAGAAGTCTAAAATAAACCCGTTGCTTTGACTGTCAAAGGGGGTCGGCGTTGGTAACCGCAATAGGAACAGCGACGGTAGGCGCCATAGTCGAGAAACAGAGCGGATTATCGGGTTGGTGTCGTACATTTTAATAAACGCCTTTCTATGGAACCAGTGGTTTCTCGAAACATGACAGAGAATAAATCATTTCTACAGATGAGACGCAACAGCAGTGCAATGGCAGCGAATATTCGGTGTTCCTCCTGCCTGAAGCGTCCCTGGCATCGTTTTCTATTCTTCTGAATTCTTATGGTGGCAAACTCACGGCTAGCTATTTAGATGAGTACGTTATGCTTGTATATACGTACGGTACGAATAGTTTTCGAGGCATGTTGTAAGGGCTGAGGAAAGGTGGACAGAGACATTGAACCTTAGTTCGGTAATGGTGCTTCCGTCGTCTTACCTCCATCGCAAACAATTTCAGAACATTCGCGAAGCTTTTAAATGTCAAAATTTCTATCATACGTCATCTGCGAAGAAAAAGATATCGATAGGGAGATGGATGTTTCCGAGTGGTTATCAGTCAAAGAGATGAATTGACCAAAAAACGACTCAACCTGGAAGGACCGATTGCGGTAACAACAGCAGCGGCAGCTGACGTATGATAAACAACGGAATGCCGCAAAGACTATTGGGCTTAATGGGTTCTATTGTCTCTTGTAATATTTACATTTTAGTAATAGGCAATTAGGGTGGGTTCGCGATTTACCTGGAAAATCATGTTCGTCGTAATATCCTCTTTATGTGGAAAATGCCATTGAGTTAGGTTAAAAGTATCCATAGGCTAGTTAAGCGAACTTCATAGAGAAATTATCAAATCTGCTGTTCGCTTATTTCATACAAGATCTCCTTGATACTAGTTAGCTGATTGGAATCAGTACAAACTAGTTAAAAATTGCTTTATAATATGAGTCAATAAATAGATACCTGAAAGCACAACTATTTTTTATGAGATTTCTTTGAACACTCTTTGCTACTGTTACTAGTCGCCCTTGCCCTTCAGAACGGTCAATGTTAATAGTTTCAGAAACTCTCGATATACATCCTCTATGTAGTACACTTTATACAGTTTAAGAAATTAGACGCCAGCTAAGTAGAAGATAATCGGATGGATTAGGTCGAAGGATTCCTTCAAGATCTAATTTTTTTTAAACATATGTAATCTCTGTTTGGAATTACCATCATCTATAAGGAAAGATGTCCCTGTTTACGTATTTCCATGCCTACCGTACTTTATTAATGCCATATATGGCCATTACTGAAGTCATGAAGCACAAATTTCCGCCCAGCTCAATGGCCTCTTTAGGACACGATCAATTTCAGAGATCCAGAAGAGTCCAGAATAACGGCAAGAGGTCGGTACACATTGGTCTCTTCTATTGCAGCATATGCTGTGGATTTTCATCGCCCACCTCCATTAACGCCATGGTATCCGTCATTACGAGTGGTTCAGGTATTGCAGGTAAAAGTCTTTATTTCAAACCAAAAGTATGCCCTCAAAAACTTCGAAGAGTAGCTATACGCGGTACGTCGCATCGGCTGTTTGGATCAGGTTCTTTTATGTTGATCAAATGAAAACTCAAACGAAAGCTGGTGAAAAAAAGCACAATTTTTTTTAAAACTCTTTGGTTTGGGACTAGTGAAACAATCGACCTAAACTTATCTGTTAACTCGATAATAATACTTTATATTATTTCCAATAACCGATAAAATTACACGATGCACGACAAAGCGCGCGGAAATACATTATTAAGAAATGATACACGCGGTAGCTTAGTCTTCCTGAGCAATATGTATGAAGTGATTCACAGTGAAGACACGCTTTTATTAGCGCATTTTTTAAACGGCCTTTTGTGCTTCGACTGCTGTCGGAGTGTATTGAATCAAAACGGTCCATATTCAAAGCAAATAAACATACATATTCAACTGGCAAAGCCTGTAACAGTAGAAGGTAACCAAACGATAGAAGACACACACATATATATTATGCAAATCAATAGGTGTTATTTGTTTTACAGAGAAGATGGGTTGCTTCGGGAAGAGTGGCTGTTCGTCGGTAAATTGTTGTGTCTCGTCAAGGGTAAGGCACGCCAGGCCGAAACGAGCTCTGGCCAAGCATTTTTGAACAGAATTACGATCCTGTAATGAGTGCTACGATGCTAGAAACGTGCCAGTGGCCATCAGTAGTCGTAGTTTACCAGCGGCAAGATCTGCTCCGAACGAGAAGCCTTAACTTATCCGTTTTCGATTGTTTAATTGAGCCTGACTTGTCTATAGAAGGCCAATTATAGTTATAGCGTGCATGGTGGTACATATACTCAACAAAATCTACATTATTCTTTCAACTTTTCTATTGCCACATAGCATTTTTGTGACATTATTTATTATAATTTGTTTATGCATTTACTAACTAAAGCATCTAGACTACAATTATACTTCAGTTATTCACAAGGACTACAAACATCGTCGCTGCTACTACAGAGGATATGGCCTGGTGAAACCGAACCTAAGACGTTCCAGATGCCGGCATACGGTACCTTTTGCAGGACTACGGGGTAATAGGTGCATTAGAGCGCATTGTAAAAAGCAACTTATATGCGACGCTCTCGGAAGTTTGCACCAACCGACACTGTGAACGCTTAGCCACCGATGGTGCACCGAACAGAGAATCATATTTGCTTTATTGTCAGGTATTACTGTAACGGCAGTAGTCACCCTCGAAGCCCAACTAATAATCACTTTATAAAGTAGACGCTTGCATAGTGAAGCAGTTGATACATCCCAATTGTCTTCAACACCTCTCAACTTCTCCCTAACTGTTGGCAATACGAGCTATACAAATAGTTGCAAATCAATTTTTATAGGATATTCGCAAGCGCCATTTCTCTTCATAAATGAAACATATCCCCAAAAACATCTTCATATTTGAACTAGTAATAATTTTTTAATAATTTGCATTTTCGCACACCGAAAAATTCTAGTAGATAAGTTCAGAGTTTATTGTAACTTCGTCATTAGATGTCTCCCTTCTTGGGGTTCCGCTAACATAAAATTGCCATATTACTCCGTAGCAGTTTCTACATAAATCGGATTTTACATATGAGACTACTAATAACATTATCAAAAAGCTAACTGTACCACAATTATCATTTGCGTTGTCTTCGATCTGTATGTCTTGGTCAAGGATTGCAAAGTTTATGATGTTCATCAATGCATCGATCTCAGCCTCCGAGGCCTGATCATCGTGTCGTTCGTAGACATGACAATAAATGCAAGTGTCCCAGAGTTCCGCCGCTAACCGATAATATGTTTTATGTATAGCAAAACGTTATCTCTTCGACTATGCAATGCGTGTTAAGGCTTGACGCTAACAGAAAACATACCGCAATAGCTGATGTCCGAAAGCCAAATGCCGACGGCGCTAGCGGGGTTGGCGGCACCAGCGGGCATGTCCAGAAGTCGATGTATGTGACGATTTTAAATATTAAACGCTTAGGTCGCGACCTATCAATGGGCATCGGCTTCCTAATTTACCGTTAATAGAATAACAACATGTGTTATTGCGGACCTACTTCTTTTATGCAAACGGAGAATTTACCTTTCTACCAAATCTTCAATCAGTGCTTTTAACAGCTGCTGCTTTGCTTAATCGTGCTCACTTCTGTTAATGCGATACTCCGCCAGTTTCGCCAGAATAACCGTATTAACCGTTACTCATTGAATCTAGCGGCCAACTGTGTCATGTTGTTCTCTGCGTGCCATCGGTGCTTATCAATCACAATAACAGTGAGTTACCAGAGCGCGGTCAGAGTCATCACGAAGTGTTTGAAAGGTCACGCTAACAACGGATTTTACATCTAAAGACCAGTCTGCTAGAAGCAACCTGGCATGCATGTTAAATCGTGGTCCGTCGTTATCAGAAGTTTAGCATTTATCTGCAAAGTAGCTATCGTCGTCTAAGATAGGTAAATCTGAAATAAAGCTGAACATTGGCTAGCGCAAGGCCCAAGCGCTAGTAAAACACAGGTAAATTAAAGGGTGTCAATAAACTCTACAAAGATCAATTGCTGACTGGTTGCGATGACGGCAGTCATAGGAATAACAAAATCCGCATCATGTAGCATGACTGGCTGAATGTACGCGGAACCTTATCGTTCTTGTATTCAAGATAAATCCGGAATGGCGTCAGCAACAAAATGTCGGGACGCAAATTGCAAGAGATGCTGCTACCGTTGACAATAATGTAATGTTGAAGTTATATTAATAGTGGCATTGTCTAATCTATTTTTTGTAGCATAAGTGCTGCGATCGGGCTAATAATCTTTAGTCTTCTTAAAGCAATAAAGTTATAATAGTTTTATTACGTCACTGTTGTTTTATGAATTGACTTCTACATTCGTCTATTTCGACAACTGACACAGCTTATGGTCAGTTCTGTAAGAAACAACCGAAGCAGCAAATGTCCCGAAAACGGCACCCCTTCATAGCGTATTGCCCAAATAGTTAGGTAAATACCAAGGGAATTATTTTACCTAACGCATACGAACATGGTATTGCAACCTAATTTACTGCACTAAACAACATACATCGTCAACTGAGGGGGCAGATTTGAAAGCCCACAAACAGGCCGGGTATAACATCGGCATAGGTTCATAGGTTTCTACGCAATACAGCCATCATGAAGCATTGCTCCATGTTTGTCAGCTCCCAGCAAATTTTCCCAGCAGCAGCCCAGTTGCAAATTTTCTGTGTCGTTCTTGTTTGTCGCCTCTTCCCACGCTTACCTGCCAGATACGTAGGTATATGCACAACCAGCGTGCGTGTCGATCAGCAGAAAAATCGACCAAGTCGTGCAGGCTGACGCATCCCCCGCACCATGGGTTTTTTGTCACTCCCTTATAATTTGCGTACGGGTAGGGACGTGTGACCTATATTGGATTCCTTCGAGTAAGGAGTGTATGTGGGGTGTCCACCGCTATTGCTGTCGCTGTATTAGTGTCTAGCCACTCTCAAAGCAGGGGTTCAGCGGTCAAGCCGTGCCCGGCTGATGCCCTGTGTTCGACGCTTGCGGGACGGTATGTGTTAGGTAGGCACACCAGTGTCGGTTTGCACCGGGCGACAGCCGTATTGCTCTACACTGTTGCATCCGTATTCTAGCTTCTGCGCCGTGGATTCGTCAGTTTTTTCAGAAGACCCAAAATTGTTGAAACGCGATCCGTTTAAAGACGGTTTTAAGTAGCAGAAAAACACGTGAGCATAGCTGGCAGTCACAGGTGCAACCTATGGCGGTGACGCAGAAGTAGTAAGGGCACAGGTCTCATTCCATTATCTTAAACTGATGCACGGTGGCAGATAGAAAAGCTACTGGGAGTAAGTTTCCTTATAGCATTTGTCGAATTGGAAGGACCAGCAACATGCGTGCAAATCCCAGGACTGCCAGCATGCACACCGTGAACTCGTGCAGACGGCCAGGTAGCTTTAGCGGCTGGATTCACTGATTGCTCTAGTGCAACTTACTTACGAGAACTGGCTCTACTCAGTCCTTTTCCACCTTCTTCAGTCTGGGCCAATGCAACCATTCGGGTCTGATCTAAATAGGCATATGTATTTCGTCTGCCCCATTAAACCGTTTTGGGCTCTACTTACTTGCAAAGTGCGTTTGTGCACAGTTAATGCTAGCAGCGTTGGATGCGATATGGTACAGCACCAAGCAAAGGGTGTGTACTTAGCTATAAGGGTATATTGCTGTATACACTACAAAGAAACGCATCGTCCGAGACGCATAATGCTTTTCTCTTGGTTTCGAAATGTAAAATCATACATTTCATAGTTGCCTCGTCATAAGTTCACGTGGCTACTTTTTGTGTTCTATAAAATGACTCTAGCTACAATATTGGACATTTTACTTCGTATTAATTTTACGCTTATATGTAATATAAATGCTAATGAACCACCTCAAATCGTGTATTACCACCGTACGTCGACCTACGTAGGCGAAACCCTCAGATGCGAAACCCCCCTATCCTCAGAGATTCGTTGCAATTGTATTTATAACGAAGTTTCTCATTTTAATACATGTTTTTGCTACGACACTTTGTAATTAAGCGATTTTTTCCCGGATAGTAGCCCATAAAACGGCAGCGACGACAACAGCAGCAGCCGCAAACGTGACAACGAAAGCGTGGAACGCACCGAAGAATCTTGGCCTCATGAACGCTTAACGGAACTCACTAGACGCCGAATGCTTATGACTCGACCTCGGTTTTTTGACAACTACAAGATAATTTTTGGTTAGGTATGACGCACTGCAGGATGCCTGAAGGTTTAACCAGTACATACAATTGTCCCATAGTTAATTATAAAGCCTTTTATTCATGGATAATGGAACACCTTGGTAAGGGATTTTATTCTGCAAACTGTTCAGTAAGGAACGCCGATGTTCAACCCTAGATATTGCGTTTTATTTCTCCGGCGGTGTAATACAACGATGAAATTTTTCTGTTTTTTTTTTATAGTAATGTGCAGTTTTTATTTGTTAGTACTTGGTGCATTTGAGCGAAGTACGCTTGCATTTCGACTGTCGCCGTTCTTCGATTTGAAGGAAAATGAGGTATCCCCGATTGTGGATAGCCCATCTGCAGTTAGTCGAAGGACGTCAACTTTTTAAGAAAGAAACCTTGATCGATAAGGTGGTGTAATATCTAATGATGAATGATTAAAGAAGTTTGTTCATTTCTGCCGTCAGTCGCAAATTAAACATATATAGAGGCTCTGCAAAAGTAAAGGGAAATACCTTGCTCTCTCTCTCTCTTTCTAAATCTGCTCTATTATTCGAATTTGTGCTCCACGTCACTGGAAAAAATTGTCGGAACAATGTGATGACGTAATGATAATACAACAAAATATTAGTTTAGCAACAGTGTAGGGACCAAACACTTTCTGTAAGCCCACTGTGAAATGGACCCATGTCATTCTAATATACCCTCTTACACAACAAGTACGATATAACCAAATTCATACATGCGATACAACACCTAGCTGTCTTGTTAGAGCCGTATATATATGGATTTAGAAAGGCTGTTGAAAGAGGGGACGCCTCTTTTAGTCTGCCCTGCATTCTTGGATCTGTACGTGGGTTGTGGTGACTCAGAGGTGACGTAAATCCTTCTCGCCAAGGTATTGTCCTGAGCTTTGCTGTTCCACGTCGACATTGGCATAGTCTGCCGTGTTACATGTGGCTGTGTGACAATGCCTGTTCCGCAGCTTCTATATGGCTAGTGCGAGCGATTACTGCAAAAGCTGGCCCACGAGGAGCCCTGGCAAGCTAGGCTTACTCACAGAGGATGACTTAGGGGTTGAGGTGGCCGACACGATTAACGGCTCGTGTTCTGCCGGATCAACCCGCTATAAGACTTGACTTCACACGAGACAGCTTCACAAGGCTGTTCTTCGGGTACTTCGCCCTTTAGACCAGCCTAACCATCAACCTGCTTAACCCTTTGTTTACCCTCCGTGTAGCTCCTGTTTTTCCATTGACGCTAGCAGGTACGTGAAGAACGTCTTGATAGACCGTGGTATATTTTGAAGCGAAAATCGCTTCTGGGGTTTTAAGAGGGAATACATCACAACGGTGAATGCCTAAAAACAGGTTGCTTGGGCCAGTTTCAACAAAAGGTGTGTTTTTGAATGTGTTTAACGAGCTCCACAAAAATATTAGCTTTGAGCACATACTTTACCATCTTTGTTTGAGTTCACAGGCGAAATATCTTGCATTTCACGTCCGCTATTACCATATATCGAGCACTGCTTCAAACCAATGTTCAGTTCGAAATGAGGTGTATCGATGCTTTGCTTCGAAAATGATAGCTTCAAAAGGATCCCGTAAGGAGAGTAGGCAAGCACAATACTGTTACACTACAACACGGCAGGACGCTGTAGTACGCTATGTGGCTATCAAGAAGCTGCATTGAATTTCTTCTATTTACACGTATATGGCGCTGTGGTTTATTGCACGAACCGTTCTCATGTGCTCCTTATATCGTTTTAACAAGAGTCAGTCATTAGTCGTCATCGGTTAGTTAGGTAAGTGTCGTTTATTTTCAAAAAGCTGCCCCAGTCAATGAGTTTTATTACTAGAAGATTGCAGCTGACACCCAAAAACGTATGTTCGGGACAAATTTCTAGATTAGATCCTTCATTTATCCTATAACGAATATCGTATTGTGTGCTTAGAAGGATTGAGACGCTGAGAAAAAATATTTTTTGTTTTACTTAGAACCACAAAAGCACTTTTCTGTGCAATTTTGGCTAGTACTCATTTTATTGCCTATGCTTAAGGTCAGCATTTTTATATTTTTATGTATAAATTAAGAGGCTTTTTCACGTGTGCTCATTTGCTTTTCATCAAGACGAAGGGTCAATGCCAATGGCATAGAACAACGGACTGGCGTTCCAAATGCCTAAATATAGGTACAAGCACTGATGTAAGCTGTAGGACACCGAGCAGCCAGCGGGTGCTGGTAAGCCCGGGCGTCGACTTAGATATAGTTGAATAAGGGTTTGCCTTTATTTATTTAGAAAAATATAAGAAAGTGGGTTTATGAAGAATATTGATATTTGCTTGAACATTGACATTTGACTTAATGCCATTGTGCGCCTTTGCCTGTGAGCATTGGGTACGATTGAACAGGCGATTTGTAATCTCTTTAACTTACAATCTCGCCGTATGAACAAACACACCAGAATAATACTTTAGGCCCGTGAGAAAACGTATGAAGGGTCGATGTTTTTTTGTGCTGCGAAAAATAAGAGCCCCCAATTTATTTTAAAGCTGATATAATCTGTTTAGTCTTATAAGAAGAGTCTATTTTATGGATTCCTATTTCTTATCGCTGCAACTACGCTTCGAACTTCGATTGCTCTCTACTCAAAAAAATCATCCTGCCCGAATGTGTTACGTCAATTTTTACACTTGATCAGTGTGGTATTTTCTTTAAACTTTTGAGTGTAGTATATATTATGTTTTGGTAGTGCGACATACGCAGGGTAGTAGTAGCTCTGCCTCTCAGAGACCATCGCGGCTCAGCTTTAAGTAGAGTTGCGTTTGGTATGTTGCGCACGTGATGCCTGGTTCCGCTTGCTTCACCGATCATGGTCGAGTTCTAACCTAAGAGCCAATGGTGTGACAACGATGGTGTCGCCTTGCCACGTCATTTCCTTCCACGAGTCCCTCCACAACCACTCAGAGGGGTTGTCGCGGCTGCGATTTTGATGATGGCAGTAAAAAGTCCGACTAAAGCCATCGAGAGCCAACGACTGTCGATGAAGATTGGAGGTCGAGAGCTCGATAGCCTAACTAGTTGGTAGTCCCTTCTGAGAACCAACCAGAGAAGGAAAATTGACTGGACATCGACAAATTGAGATAAAGAAGATGTGTGCTGGTTCGAAGATGACTCGCACAGGCGTATGCGACATCAAGAAGAGAGCAATGGCATGCTTAATTACGTCCGCTCGTTCACTTGAATTTCAACCTCTGCCACTTTATCTGACCTTTTGTTGGCCTCTTCTCACGTTTTCATTTACTGAGCCATTCGATACAACTACTACAGCAGTTTTGGCCGTCCTTCCTGCTGCAACTACCGCCACCGATCCACTTCAGTTTTTTCTTTCAATTTTTTATATATTTTCGAGACCCTTGTGTACTCATCTTCTTGCTTCGTTGTTAAGTTAGATCGCACTCGGTTAGTCTATTGGTTCACCTGTCGGTTCTGTCGTTCATTCATCGACTCTAATCTTTCTCCAGATTTACTCTTGAGTCCGCGGTGCGTGGCAGCAGTCTGGAGGTAGAGTCGAGTTGGGAGCTACGGTCAAAGGGAAGGGAATTTCGAAGTGCAGATCTGGGTGAGGATGGTTCTTAGATGGTAACAAAAAAACTTTCTTCCATTATTCTCTCTATCTGTATCATCCCTGGCAACTTCCAACGACGCCCCTTTTTTCTCTATATTTTTTTCCTCTGAACCGGAGCACCGGGGGTAACCGACGAAGCATTCTACGGGCGTGTAGAAAAAAGAGAGAATCCCAGTCACCACACTGCCAGTACAATCTTGCTGCTGCGTACTGTACCCCTTTCATTTTTTATCATCTCTGATAGCACCCACCGCCGTCTTTCATAGCGCACTGAAAGCGGCCAGTCGCGAAGGCGATGGTGGCGCCTCAGCTGGAAAGAAATGACACGTGCTGCCACACTTCTGGCTGGTGCACATCTAGATCCATTTCGATAAACCCTACAGCCTAAACAAGTCTGCAGTCCGACTGTATGAATCTGTCTGCTTTTGCTTTCAGTTCGGGATGAACTGAACGTGAACCATGGGCCCTGGAAGGGCTGGGGCGAATCTCGTGAATCGGCCTTCGGGTATGGTAGCGTGTAGGTAAGTAAGTAGGTTTATACGTAAGTACACAGAGAAGGCGGGCAGTAGAAAAGGCGAAGTGACGTACGATTTTTTATTCGATCTGGCGGAATGGATCGAAGCATTCAGGGGGTAGCATAGAGGAGACTGGCGGGAGTACAGAATAGGACTGTAGAAAAATGGGAACTAATGCGAAGGATATTGCATGAAGACGTCTCATTTCATTAGGTCCGACAGTCACGCTTGAAATGGTGGCCAGATGACGAGCGGAAAAACCGAATAGAGGAGAAGCAACGCGCCGGTCTTTGGATCTGTGGATCTTCTTAGATTCAATTTCACCAACAGCAGCTGCAGTTGTGAAGGGATGTAATGGTTGTGGCCATGTAGTATTCTCTTGGACAGTGCAGGAGAGGCTGCGGCCTTTTCTTTACGGTTGCGGCTATGATCTCATTACGTCTATCAGCTTGGGTGCGAGCTTCTATACGCTCATTGCTATTTCCCTACCCTACACATTTCTTAGCGAATGCTCCCGGTCCACCTTCATTTGCCCGCTTCCGCCACGCAATCTGGGCGGGTACAGCATAGCATAGATGGCGTGCTGATTCCACGCAAAAGAAAGCATACTTCTACACAAATTAGCGGTGCAGCTGCAATAGGTGCTTTCTCAGGTACGCTTATGAACAATCACGCGAACCTGCATCAGAGAAAAGAGAAGCGCGGACCAAGCGCCAAGGAGACTTATTATTATAAGAAGGCCGAACAAGCATCAGAACATCCTTTGGGGAAGGAGATAAAAATGCCAAAGTTAAAGACTGAATAGGACTTTCCAGGAAAATATTACTGTCTAGCTGGGCGCTATGCACCTTGAATGCTGTTGTTACTCGATTATGATTCCCAAAGTTGATGTCGTGAGGCATCACGGTCACGGAGATGAGCCAACGAGCACAGACGAACAAAGCCATTTCTACAAGACTGCAGTCACAGCAAAGCGTGTTTCTTCTCTACTCCAAGGGGCAGCGACCATGTTTCGTCGCCCGGAACATCTGCGTTCACCCACTTGCGCTTCTATCAATGGACCTACCGCCGGTCCATCGATGACCGACCGCATTTGGTATGCATGGCATGCCCCCTCGGAACGGCGGCACGGAGAACAAGCGTCAAAGGGCATATCGAAAAAGGGAAAGAATGAGAAGAGCGAATGACAAACGTAGCAAGGGAGACGAGAGTGGCTCACAGGTAAATTGGGGGGGGCAAAGGCTTTGGCGGTATGTAAGTATACGGAAGGTGGAAAGGGCGAACTCATCCTTGATGGAGATGGCAGAGAATGAAACTATCATAGACAGGAGCTACCCTAGCGGGAGAATCAGACAGGAGGTGGAAGGAGATCTGCAGCAAAGATAGTCGCAGTGTACCAGCCCTTTAACACGCTCTTTGTCGCAATCAAAGATGGATTGCTGATTGATAGATGTGATCATTTTTTAAATAATCATGTCTTCATTCCGCTTGAAGGTAAGCGAAAGAGTCTAGGGTGGCAACGACGGTCACAAGGAGCTCAACTGAAGTAATGGGGAAGCGGCAGCGAATACTAGCTGAAGCTGTAGAGTGCGAACTTTCCAAATGCGTACGGTCATAACAACGCTCGCAGCGAACTTGTATATTACTGGAGGATCCTGCTTCGCCTAAAACGCAGAAAGCTTACGACGGCAGTTGCAGAAGGTTCCTGCTCAGCTGTATCTGACACCCACCGAAAGAAAGAAGCAGAATCTCTCATAAAAAAACAATAACATCCCCACGTAGCACATGTGTCGAATTCATGATTAAAAGCATACGTAACGTACTATTCAGTAAAAAACAACGGTTATATTTGATCATATAGTAAATATTTCAGAGGCTGTATATGACAGATCTCCTTTACGTTTGGTATCTATTTCTGACTATATATTTGGACAACTGACGTACAAATGGCGATCTATTAGTAAGCATTTTTCAACTGCTAAGTTGGATTGCAGCTCTACAAGAGTCGTGCCTATTCTATTTTGCCATCCGGTTGTTTTAGCTAATTCAAAGTGATATCTCGTAAAGCACTATTATGCCTTAAGAATAACAAAAGCGGATTAGATTAATCTTGACTACTCGTGTTTGTCCTGAACAGTAGACCATCCCAGAGTCTACTCAGATCCCCACCTCTGGCTCTAACTGGGTTAGTTTGTCTTCATACATTCAGGTTTCGTTGGGAACGCCAAGAAATGCGTAAAACAGAAACTAAGTGATACACACACTTTTCATGGACACCCATTCAGCATACTTGATGTGAAGTAAAAGGAGACTAAGTTGCACTCAAACATCATAAGTTGAAGAAAAAACACTGTCAGGTAAAAACTAGTTTCTAAAAGTTACTGTGCCACTTACAGAAACCACGGCTAGTACAACAATGACATTTTAACTGTTAAATGTCTTGTCATCTTATCTAAAGGTGACATTGGACAATGATATATTTTGTTTATGGCCATAGCAGTGTACCTAGCTAAACTGGCCATATATCGTTCTAATAAAATATTAAAGAGCTTATAAAGGAGTTTCCACTTGCCGAAATTTGCCACTGAAATTTTAGACTAAATCGAAAAATAGATATTGCACGGAACTGCACAAGAATATGGAACTTTTCGGTGTACTACTTCATCAAATAATACGCTGCTTTATGATGAGGTGCTGAAAGAGTAATTATCGCTAAGTTAAAATAGAAATCATGCGTTGTAAAAGCCGGCGTCTGTGAGCGAGACATTATATAGATAGATATATGCGCATATCTATGTCCTACTCTTGAAAAGTTATTGGAGAACAATCACCTCAAGATTATAAGTTCACCATAATATTTTAATCTGATAGTTGTTTCGATTTCAGACTCCCTGGCGCAATGGCTGACGCTGGACCTGCTTTGGCTCTGGAGATCTTAACATGGTCCAGAAGTCTGGGCCTTAATAGCGACTGCGTGATTAGCAGCACACAAAGCCGCGCAGAAGATTTCAAATAACTTAGCTCGTCCCTTTAAATGGTTCTTCTACTAAATCCAACCTCAGGGATCTATATTTTTCGACTAGGGCCTTGGCGGTAATGAAGTAAAAAAGCAATAGTAAATATCGTACGCGAGTCGGAGCGTTTGAAGGCAAAATGTTGACTTTTTTATGGTTCCGTATGCTTCACTTTTTTATACAGCCCAGTATGTCTTCTATATTGGTTGATATCAAAATAATAGCGGTAATAGAGCAATATGTTATTAATCACAGATCGCTTAGACGCCCCCATGCCTACAACACTGCTTGTTTATTCATTTCGTAAATATCATAACTCAAATTTGTAACCACCTACAAAGCGGGCCATAATTGTACTTCTGCGTATGCTTTTCTAAATACGCGTATATGTATGGCAATATAATTAGTGTGTGTCACTCACCATCTTTGGTAGCGTCAATAAATTCCCGGACCTGTCTCTAGCTATATCTGGGTCATCTGTCGTTGCGCCTCGTTGCTGGATTACTGGCCGGCAGTCGGAGCCCGTTTGTCTGTCTTTCGGAATAGGATAACATACGTATACCGCTTTCTTTATGCAGTAATTCCTATTTAAAGCTTGGCTCGCCAGAGCTGTGCGTTATATCGTAATATCGTAGTGTGATGTCTAACGACATGTGCACGAGCTCGCTTTATCGAAGTCGTCTGCTAACTATTATCACTAGCTATTGTAGTTATAACTATCATAATATTAATCATAATAACAATAGTATCTGTTGAGCTTCGGTGACCGTTAGCGAAGCGATGGGGAAAGCTCGGGCAGTGAGAGAAAGCAACTGCATATCCCCCGAGGTGATTTCCGCAAGTACTTTACCGAATCGTCACAATTCTCGAGGTCTTCGCCATCATCCTAGGCGAAAACATTGATCATTGTCCGTTTCGAAGGCCTTGCAGTGCGGACCGGCGGTGCGATGCACGCACAGAGCTTTGTGATCGGTCCTTGTACAAGCCTTTTGTTCACCGTCTACTTCACTTACGGAAAGATAGAGGAAATATGTGTGGCCCCTTATCTACAGCACCCAATTCGCATATTGCGACTCGCTACTTGGTAGTTGAGGCCGGATACAACTAATGTCAACTAACAGTCGATCGACGTTACGATGTGCGATCTCGAGTTAGGCTAGCCGAATGCCGAACTGCGGCCGACTAGGCAACATTTGTTTCCTTCTGTCTTACGACATGGGCGGTCACCATAATCGCCAGTAGCTACGCTTTTGCTAGGTTGCCATACTGTTGTTACTTGCTAGATCGTTGAGCGACAGCGACGTAAATTTGGCGAAGCTGACGAAAGAGAAAATGCTGACTCGCACCCCACTAGTGCGGAAGTGGGGCATAGAGTAAGGGTTTGGTAACTCCTACGTGTCTAAATGTATTCCGTTGTCTTGCAACTGACCCTCCGCCGCAATGGAGGACCCAATGGAGATGAGCCCTACTAAGCTGTTGCGAACCTAGATACTGCCGCTAGTTAGAGGAGCTGCCCGCTGAGCTAGCGGTTGTTAGACGGCTCAGACGTATCCGAAAACTGTATGGAGATGGTAGCATCAGAACGAGCAAAGGAGAAAGAAACTGTGGCTGACGGCGACATTTACGACGTTTTCGGAGAAAGCCTGTCGCTTGATAGAAGAGGAAGCTACAGTTAGCCGCAATGCTGCTGCTGGTGATCCTGATGACGATGTTAGCGAGGAACGGGATTTTGGGGCCTGCAGAACTAACAGGTCCGAAAAGGAGCTTACAGCCAATGGTGCTGATATTGCATCAAGTGGAGTCCTGCGGCGGCAAAAATTATGCGATGACTAAGAAAAACGCTTAGGGCGAAAGACAGAAGAAAAACAGAAAAAAAACCGATTCACGCAATAACTGGAGAAGTGCCACTACGGGTCAGTTTCGTCTCTAGGTCTTTAACTTGGTTTACCCTTTACAGCATCCCTAGAGGCATTAGTACTGGTGAGTGTGCTGACAGGTGTCTTTCTAATCTAAATATGTTATATATATCTTGTCGCATAAATATATTAGCAAGTTTATGGAATGCGCATGCCCCATTAACATTGATGTTTTCTATATTCCTTTCTATACGTTACCAACTCTATGCCCTGCGAATGCATTGTTGGCTCCTTTTATGTCTTGGCGCTACAGCGCAGCTCTAAGGTACTGGGTAGAAAAGGGGAAAGGGGTTCAAAGAAACTTGATTGGGTTTTGGAGTCAAAGGGAGGTTTTCAAAACTTTCCATCCTAGTGTTGTGCTGGTAATAGTAGTGAATTGACTCCTCATTATCTGCCTGCCACTTATTTCTTAGGTAGACGGATACTTGATTTAAGACTCAGCGATGGCCGGTGGAAAGAGCGCGAAGGGTTTCGAATAAATAACATGGTGAGAGTCACTACTTCCGTACACACAAACCAAATCTGCATAGAAAACTCGTCTCCCCAGATATCGCAGGTCTTGTTGCAACAATTGTTCTCCTAGCATTGAGGGACGTCGACATGTTAGAGCCCCTTAATGTTGGCTGAAGCGCTACCACAACTATAGCTGGCACTGCTAGCAACGGCCTAAGGCTCCTGACTGCAGAGTCAGCTGAGAAACGCAGGTCACTGAGATTTCTCAAGAACAAAGGAAAGTTTTCGGTTGCTGGTCGCTATCAAGATGGCACGCATGAGTAAAGGTAAGAATGGCAGGCAACATAGCAGTCTTTATACGATTCTCTCTGCCCGCCTGTCCACGCCTAGTAAAGCTCATCTTGTTGCGAACAAGTGCTGAAGTTCGGTCACACTCTGCACTTGGCGAAAATGAACGTTGACGGCCAGCTTTTCTTTGTCCATTGGTATGCCTTTGCTTGTTTCCGTCAAGTTCCTGAAGCAATGCGACGAAAATAAACCAGGCAATGCACAGCCTGCTCTTCATCCTTTTCGATGCAGACAGGAGTTTCCTTAGAAGCTGTGATTGGTATGAATGGAGCAAACATCGCATCCTCTTCGAACCGACATTACACGACCCTCATCTTCTTCGTCTCGTGCCCGCAACTGATTTTTCCCTTCGTGTTCGCCTTACGATGAGAACACTAACAAGATAGACTCTGTCTTTCCCTAGTGCGATAAATCTGTTAATAGGGAACCGTAACAGCGGCCGAGGCACCCCAGTCGTCGCTGACTGATTGCCAGGGCCAATATGCAAGGGATGCAATGGACGGGCCATCGCCTCGTCGCCTGCTTACGCCCACCCCAGGCTCGTATATCTCGTTGATGGGATGAGGCGCGCAAACATTCTGAAGGTGGCAGCCCCCTAGTAATGGCTTACAGTGTGGCTCACAGAGCTCCCGAGCTGCAGCAGACTGCAGCAGTTGTTGCCAAGCTCGGCTACAACTGATGCTGTCGTTAGTGTTACGGGTTTTGCCTATGTCCTACTATTTAAATGACCGCTGCTGCAATCAAGAGATGCGTGTAAATCGCACACACCCGCTGTTGCGGCTGCCTACGAAGATGTGCCTCTTTCTCTGTTGCTTGCCGTTGCCCACAAATCACTATCTTCCGTATAACATCGGAGAGTCGGCAGCGCGGTGGAGGAGAGCGTCATTATGAGAATCATTTTACTGCTAAAACTGCAACGATTACATCTGTGTCGGAGCTGCTAGCCTTACAAATAGCTGCAAGTCCAATGAATATTAGGTGCGAGTGAATAGATATGAGCTCTACAGCTAAACAACGACCCCATAATGATTATAATAATACTATGGCTAGATGAGGGGCTATGACCCACAGCGAGATTGTTAGCGAGTAGAAGATAGAAGACAAGGGGTTCAATCGACATGACATCCTTTCTTTATTTCTGACCTGTGATCGAAGGTCTTCCTTGATTACCTTGCTCCTTCTTCGACCCTTCATTTTCGCTCACTGTCCGGATTCTCAGTTTCAGATGCAGCCTTATATCTCGCCTTCCCTGACAGGCGGATTTTTTTTTCATTTTTCTATTTGCTCTAAATCCCTATGCCCATCTGTTCCACTCAAACTCAATCAGCGTCGAATTCAGGCAATGAGGTTCCGGAATTCGAGGTATGAAATGTAGAATCCGACGCTCCTCGCACCGATGTCTGATGGGTGGATGGGCGTGTTGGCTGCTCATCAAACGTTTCCACAATAAGTGCAGCTAAGTCTTCCTACTGGTTTTGTCTGCTCTAGTCTGCGCTCTTTACCCTGTTTCTATTATTGGTCCGTAAGGTTCGTGCCTGTCCCAAGTCTAGAGTTAAATACAACACTGGAGACTAGGACTTGAAAATGAGAAGAAAAGTCAGGAATCTAGATCTTCTAATACTCTTCAGAGTTACTGCAAATATACAAGGAATGAATCATCCATCCAACAGCGTAGCCCAATGCAATTGAATGGACGATACCTGACGTAAAAGCGCAAACATCGAACGCTGACGTTTCGTCGGTTAAACAAAGCTAGACGGCAGGACAGCCGGGCCATTCTACTTACCTTTGTTTCCCTTATATCTTCTATGGCCTTGCAACGCGTAGTGCGCGAAAAATTACCAGTTTACTGTACGGCGACAAAAAATAGACGCCGAATGAAAGACTTCTCGACGGCTAGCATACGAATAACATAAGGCGATGGCTATACCATTTTTCTACGCTATATTTGTTGTTGTCGGCGTTACTGTTGTCGTTGACGCGAGCAACGTACTAGTATTTGGCAGGCCTTCCTGCTTGGTAAGGCCTAAGGCCTGCTGTTGATCAGGTGGTTGCTGCTTATCAACCAAAGCTTGTAGAAGCAACCGTAAAATAGGTAAGAAGTTTTTATGAGGGTTAACATAGAGGCAATATTACCAACTACTGCTGGCCACTATGGTAGTATTCTCCATAGGCGGATCTCTGTGCCTGCTGACAGGCCGTCATCGAAATTGCGAAGGCTTCATTCCGTCGACTCTAGTGGACAACGGGTTGGCGAAACCCGGCAGTTCTGTTTTTTTCAATTTGTTCATAGGCTCTTGTGCGAGACCGGCGGAAAAGCGCTGCAGTCTCGCAGGGAGACCTAGACCAAGCGAGAAGAAATCATGAAAGACGGCGGTCAGTTAAAAAAAGAACGGAAGAGAGGTGTCTGCTACAAACCGGCAGCAAGACTACAACAATTCAGCTCAATTCCAGTAACCCATGGCCGAGCTAGAAATCAGACAGTTGCACTAGGTGCCTTTCATGCCCGCCACAGTGTAGCGGGTGTTGCGTTACTATCAACTAAACTACCAACACATGGATGAGGAACCAATTCCCAGGTACAGCTGTAGATGCTATGAGATTTAGAAACGGACCCTTTAGGAGAGTAAAGTAAAGGTGAACGCTCTGAAGGGGCTGTGCATGCTAAAAGCATATCAAAACGACGTACATGAACAGCATACACAGACGCGCCAGATGAGAAAAGAAGGGCGGCGCACGGAATTTCACATGATAGGTTGTCATTGGGCCTATTTGACCTTGGCAAACGTGGCTGTGAGTAAAGTGGATTAAGGAGCAAAAGGAGACAACATAAAGTACACAATTAGTTATAGTAACCATTTCGACTATTGAATGCCACCTTAACAAGCAATAATAAAAATAAAGTCTAAAGGAGGAGGTCCTTGTCATTTCGCTGAAACAATTAGATGCCTAAGTGTTATCTTGGGTCATCGTAGATAACCATTCAGGCTTGCTAAATGAACAGCTTTAGCTAGTTGGGCCCGCTTATTACTTTATCAGCATGGGTTTTTTCCAAGAGGCAATACAAGGAGATATCACTAGCTTCGTATGTATTAAACTTCGTCGTGCCAAGAGAATGCCCCGATGAGAGCCCTGTCATTTAGCCCCCCAGTTGATGGTTTCGTTATTGCCTGTTTCATTCTGCTACTAAGGCGTATCGAAAAAACGATCGGATCGGATTTTCTCGAGCACTCAATGTACTTCAATACGTCCGACAAAATCTGCGATGTTAATTTCGAGCGGCAAGAAGAGAGACTTACACGAAACATACGAGGAAGCTTTCAGGTGCAGTTGTAGCCGGACCTGAGTCGCTACTTACTTTTCTTATCCAGCTCAATAGCACTTGAATTTCAGATTATTTTTGAAACTAAGTTATTTTTTGAGCCAAAAAATGTTTTGAGATTTGCTCGCCGATATGAATCTTTCACAGGGGGTTCTTTCGCTACTTGTAGGTTGGTTGGGTGGATGCACATGAATCGCAGGTAATCAAAACTATAAGGTTCCCCTATAAGATAAAATAGACAGCTTTGAACGATGAACCATTCATTGTAGCCCTACTGATAATAAAAAAAATTCTGTACCAGCTTATAATCTATAAGAGGTCGCTTTCGACCGAAAGACTGATATCATATGCTACTTGTTAGACAGGCCTAAAACTTATCTTACAGGGCAGGCAATGCTTGCATGATAGTAATGATGTAGTAACACTTGAAAATATTACTACTGCTGATCAGGCTCATAGATGAACTCAGCTATCGAAGCTAATCCGTACCCTGCGATGTAACCCTACTGATGACCAAAATATATAATAAATATATAAGATGAGCAAAAAACAATAAATGATACCACCATATCTTTAGTGTTTACGAAACGACCGATTATATTATTTTGTTAATGCCTAGACGACCTCAAATTCTAGGTGCACATAGAAGAACGGTTGTGGTTTTACTGCTGGGTACCTTCAGCCTGACGGATAGGCCAGAGTAATTTATTACTGCGCAAAAAGTAGTCTAGGTGTGCCGTTTGGTCTTTGGATTTTCATTTACGTTTCGAATAGGAGATGCACGTATAATAGGTGTTAATTGCGTACATATTCCATTGTTACTAAGTGATGATTTGACGAATCATTGCACTGATTACTCCAAGGAGCTGATTCAATATCTTATGTAGCCGGCATGAAAAACATCGCTAAAAACGCTTACCTTGCTCGTGAGTGAACAGCGCCTCCTTGGCTTCCGAAATGGTCGCTAGGTGCTCGCGTCCATCCAATACCTGAAACGATAAAGAAAAGTTTAAATGCAGCAGGGGCTGTCCTAGCAAACTCTGTCCTAGGTGCAATTGAAAGTACGAAACGCACAAGTGCCTCGACAAAAATTTTCTGTTACATTGTTTTTTATAGTAAAAAAAAAACTTTAACAGAAACCAACTTCTGTTCTAAGTGGAACTGCCGACATATGTCTATTTTGTCTCGTTGCGCTGTATTTCCCTTTACCCTTCAGCGTCAGTCCGAGGTGAGCGTGACGATTTATGACGCACGGGCAACTTTGCCAGGTAGTACTTTTGTTAGCTGCTTATGATTGCTACAGCGGTCTGAACTACCTTTACGATGATGTTTTTAAACTTCGTTGTAACAATAGTTTCCACTGTAACAATCTGTGATGCAGTAATCATCCCTGATTCAGGGATCTACGGTAGAAGTCGATTGAAAAAGTTATCAGTTTATTGATTTGATGCCAACGAGAGTGAGCAAAGGAGATTAATCAGGGTACAACTTAAAAACAACAGCAATGGAGCATTTCTCATTTACCATCCTTCGCCCTTTATTTTTTTGCTTCCGGTGATTTCTTTTAATCCAGTAACGACAATACAGTACTGCTGACCTCTATTGTTCCAGCGTTTAGCTGTTCTGTGTCACATATACGGGACCAAATACCGGGACACCCGCAGCAGTGGCATAGTTCTATATAAGCCATATGTAAGCCAGAAAAGACCGTTTCGGATCAACCCGGTAATAATATATTTGTCGGAAAGATGCTGTTGATATAGGCAAACGTCTCGACTCCTCTTTGCCGGTTCTTCGGAGTGTCTTGTTCGTCGCATCAGTCCGTCGAAGTCGTTACTACGCGCCTTACTCAGATTTAAGGGGGAGAGGTCATCATAAAGACACATGGTCACCTGACCGAAAGGCCCGGGCAGAGGGGTAAGCGACAAGAATGAAATAGAAAGTCGGCCTCGTCCGTTGAGCTCTTTATCTAAAGCCTTGTAGATGCCGGCGCGGGCGTCGCTACGATCGCCACCCTTACATATCACAAGGATAAGGGTTCGCTAGCAACGTACGCTAGCATAGAACCTCTGTTTTCTCAAAAGTCTCCCGCCTCTTGCCTTATTTTTGCTACCTAGCTCTGTTTTCCGTCCCGCCTACCTTGATCTTTTTCACCCTCACCCGTTCGTTTGCCCTTTCCAGCTGCCTCAGTTCATTCGATGGACGAGCCATTATCCACCACCGCCAGTGTTCGTACGTAGCTGGTAGATAGTGTGCAGTAGAAGACGAAGCTGTAGTTGGCGGGACCGCTATGGTGCAAAGTCGGTCGTTGCATCCTATACCGTTCTTCCTTCCTTTTAGCATAAAACCGCCTTTAGTTTCCATCATGGGGGACAAGTGCTGAGTTGTTTTCTCAAAGGCCGAACGGAACATAGTACGTCGGACAGAAGGCGCTCGCTACCAAATAATCACAAGTCAGCAATGTACAGGACTGTTCCTAAAACAATCGGACGAGCTAGATTACGGGCCGGAACATTGCGCCGCGCCTTCCAAAGGCTCGTCGGACCCTTTCGCGTATTGCATGCTTTCCCAGTACTTTCAGCCTGGTGAATCTGCACTAAACGCAAGCATTGCTAGAGTTCAACCGCTTGCCTCCGCCGCCGTTGATTGTAAGTCGCAGATAAGCCCATCTGAACATAGAAACGCAGTCAAGAAGCAGCAAAAACATTGGGTCCTGCTATCGGTGGATGTGTGTTTATAGCGTGTCTTTAAAATCGTTTGTGTTTTCTAGATGCAGCAGTGATGCTGTACTAGGAACGGAAGGTCCTTGATCGATGTGAATTTGTCCTGTCTATGTCACGTTACGAATTGCAAATGGACAGAAAGAGAAACGTTTATAACAGAAACTGTTAATATTTGAGTCGGAAACAGGCTGCATCTCGCTAGAAGACAATTTTTGAGCAAATGCCGTTCTCGCAATACTCTAAAAACGCGGTGTTCCCATTTTTCTCCTACGTCGCTTGTACTATATCTTATATGTACGTAAGAAGCATATTAATCAAATTCTTCAAAATCCTTGGTGTGCAATTTGGCGACTGGAGTTCGTCTATATTTATAGGTTTGTTGCCTTACTGCTATTTGTCGAGCCCATCTTCTACAATTATAGCTATTCGCTTTTATCAACCTTTAAATCGATAATATTTGTTTTATGTTTCTGAGGCAAACGATTATATATATATGATACAAATGAACTAGCTGATACGATGAATAAATGCATCAATCGATTTATGTAGCACAGATTTGGTAAGAAGCATTAGTATACATACTTATCTATTTAATATTATAGTAGCTTGTTGGACAAAGATCAACACGGTGCCCAATAATATAATAATAATAAGACCCACAAATATAAATATCATCATAGCTTCGATTCTCTCAGCTGACTTTCTTCGACTTTAGATGAAGACCAGAGCAATATGCATGCTCTCTCTGAAATATTGTAGCGGTATAATGAGACATCTCTATCGGTATGCGCAACAGAAGTTGTTTGTCGCTTGTAGGTGTGCCCTTGAACGCAAGGAACGAACGGCTTGCTATGGCTTTCCAGGGTAACGGTAGGCCATTTAACTTGCTTGCTATTCATATCTAATGCTAGATGGATATGCAACCAGTTGGGCGAGCTGACTAACAACAATCGCTACTGCTCTTCCGCTTTTTCTACAAGCTTCGTCGCTGTCGTTGCTCGCCGTCCAACCTGTGCAGTTACTGTTGCTTAAGAGGCAGATCCTGCACGCGCGAAGGACGCACATCGGGTGCTGGCCCGATATAATTCAGAAATGTAGACTAGCATAAAAGTGCCGTGACGCCGACATGCGCAAAAGGGTATCTGCTGACAGCGCCTCCTTTGCCCCATTTTCCCTCGCTGTCAAATCTCGAACCGTCATTATAATGGCTCCGCTTCTTTGGTCACCATCTAACCAACGAGCCCTTGGTTCGTTTACCTTTTAGCCATTCGGCCCGTCCTCGTCTTCTCCTTATTCAATCCTGTTTACTACATCTAACGATGCGCATGTGCCGGACAGCAAAATCGTATAGTAGAATCGACAACAACTGCAACAATAGGGACAACTATGATATGCGACGAACGGAATATAAGCAAGGTAGCTAAACTGAGCTGGAGGAAGAACGAAGGACGATAGGTTTGTTTGTTTTCATCGCAAAGCAAGCTTATTGTATCGTACAGATACAGAATAAGACATTTGCTTTCCGTTGCTTCTTAGCCATCTGGCGGAAGAACGAATAGGACAACGACAATTTGAGAACAACGTAAACGTCGCCACAAACCCAGGAGTCTGCAGGTTGCGCCTAAGTAGAACAAGATTATAGTGATACGAACTGGGGGAAAATGCTACGCCGATACGGGATACGACAAGCGTAATCAAAATGTTAGCTGTTTTATCTTATCCATGTATTCTACAGTGTCCTACCATGTCACATTATCGTTTTCTCATTAGTTGGTGCCAGCTGTGAGTGCTTCTATGGCCATATACGTTTATGAATACCTGTGGGAATGTGTACGTGTATTTTATATGTATTGATGCATTGCAGAACTAACCTCATTATTTTCAATAAAAGAACATAAAAAGGTACTGATTTTTGGAAAGAAGGAACCTTAATGCAGTTTTTACATCATGGAAAAAGCTTAATTGTCCTGTTTTGATAGGACCGAACGACGAAATGGCATTAAGATCTTCTTTAGTTAACTGAATGTTGAATTTACCTGTGCTAATTGTCGGGTCAAAAAAAGTACTTTACTGAATATGCCTAGTTGCTAAGTGTTTGTTCAATCTTTCTAAAAACAATGTTAATACCGTGACTATTTAATAAAATGGCGCTTTTAATTCTGAAATATATAACAACGCACAAGAAAATTCTTCGATCATTGTAAGGAGCGGCAACGTTACAAAGACCATCACTTCGTATCCTAGAGTAGTCCAAGTTTACTTATCTATGACAAAAAAAAAATAGGCTCACTGTTCTAGTGCCGTAAATAGTGTGCTAAAAGTACGATGGACCACGATGTAAGTCCTCTCGAGTAATGGATGTAATTAAAAGGCCTCCAACGCAGAGCTACAGGATACCTTCCTGAAGCATTAACTGGATACTATAAAGGACAGGCTTGCTAAATGCAAAGAGTCTCTTAGGATCAGTTCGCTAAGCAGGATAGAGGGTAGTGCAGTGTCACCATCATTGGCGTTATCTGTCCATTTGGCGGTCGACATTGCACAAAGTTAAATCAATTGATGCATAAGTTATTGGTTTAATTGATTTGCCTTGATGGCCGCTGCTCTGGAGAGAAGTTCGTCCAGCATATCCATCTTAAGAGACAACCGTTCTAATAGAACATAACACGACTCGGTGATAACACAGCATACTAAAGCAGAGTCTATAGCAAGCAAAAACATCAAATTAAAGAAAGCTTCTGCGTCTCTGAAAAATAGCATCCGCTGATTGATGGTTTAATAATTGACTAACAAAAAAATTACCTTCTTTATTCACACAGGTCGTATAGCGTGTGTCTTTGGCGGAACTTAGAGCAGTGACCCCTCACGCTTCTCAATAAACCGCTTGGCCGTTCAAGTTATTACGTCAAGACATGCAGTCGTCCCTCGAGGCGCACGTAAATCGAAGCTATAACCAATAGCAAATAATCGGCTGATGAGGTACTATTTAAATGCTTATATTAGACTGTCCAGCATTTTTTCACGCAGTTCGTATTCAAGGATTATTAGGAACGTGCCAATGTTAAGCTTTAGATGGACGCACCGCATAAACCGTGCGAAAGATACGACCTAATAATAGAAGCTCAGTCAATAGAAGGTCATTTGATAAAAACGTGTGTTGTGTATTCCAGCTATACAACAGACGTTTTCACGAGGCTTCCGTTCCAGCCGCAACGTATGTAGGACCAAACTCGCAACTAGGAAATCTCTGCTGAGGTCACCAATCCAAATTCATACTGTGTAAACTGTTGCTGTCATCCAACCGTGCAGGTACGTTGGATCAGCATGAGCACCGCGATACGCTCAATTCGTAATGTACTAGAAACGGTTCATAAATTCGGCAATAGGCCTTTAGCAGAAAGTATTTGTGCTCACAGGTTTAGGCCCAGCCAGAAAGTGCTCAAGTGGACATACCACTCATTACATGAATGAGACAAATGCTGCTCGAATTAGGTTGAGGATTCTTTCTTGTTTTAAAGATATAATTGTACGTATGGTGTTACCATACACTTTCAAAGGAAAAATCTTAGAAGAAAGCCTCAAATTTTAATTGTTGCTTTGTTGTATACTCATTTTTACTGAAGTTTACTTTCCGAAGGACATTCTCTCGCTTGATTTTGCGATTCTGTGCAACTTTTAGATACGCGGAATATACGCAAATGTTTCTGCAAAGCCATGACATTCAGCTAAAATTCAAGTGCCTCAGATTGATTGTTTCAGATTTAGAGGCTGTCCTGCAAGTAACAACAATAACAATAATAACAAAAGTGGGGAATTTTTCTGCTTTTTCCTATTAAATTTCCTTTTCTGTTTTACCTCCACATATTCTCTCACTGCCCTCATTGATCCTCTTTCAGTCCACCAAAAAAGGCCACCGGCATCTCGTTCACCTCAAGCGCAATCAATCCCGGCAGTCCTTAGTCATTTCTAGCTGTTGTAAGAAGTGAAGTAAGTTGCTTAAAACCGTAGCTAAATTGGCAGTAAACAATAATAGACGCTGTTGTTAAGGCTGCTCTATGATAAAAAGAAAGGAAGTATGTAACCATAGAAAGAGATTTGTCGACCTCTCAAAGATATAACTAAGACAGGTAGACTTCGATGTTCCACGTGGAGTCATGAGATCAACAACAGTGTCCCAGGTTGTACCGATAACGCTTAAACCGGTCAAGCCCCGGACTGTTTACGTCACTGGAGTACAACCCGATCGCGTGTTGCCAAATACGCATGTATTTCATCGCACCGATCGTATCATTGATCTCGTTGTATTTTCTCTAATTTTTACGCTTCACGAGAGGAATAACGTTTAGAAACACGCATGTGTAGTGGCAGAATCTAAAGATGCTAGAGGAATTCTCACTTGTGGAAGAGCTTTAGCTCTGACCTTATCGGCCTGCTTTCAATATTGTTCCGACATTTTAATTTTTTTTTCTCCTCTTTCATTTGACCCATTGGCCCCATATCACTTCATCTCTTGCTCGTCGAAATACACGAGAAGCCAAACTATAAACGCGCGGTGTGTGTGGCAGCCGCAGTTATATTTGGCTTTTATTATTATCCTTTCTACTACCTTCTGTCTCATATTCTTCCTTATATTGTGTATTTTTGGTTGGTCGTAGTTTCCTTCAAACGATAATAGAACGATAGTGGATGGTTTTTAGCAGTAGTCCAACGACGGAATGCCCCATTTTAATCCTTCCTAGTTTGCCAGGGCTGAGAGAGCAGATGTGTTGGATAATTATACCTCCTTATGGCTGGCAGCGGCATATGGGTGGACCCTATGGTAGGACAATCTTCGTCATAGCGGTATAAAACGCTGTTGGATATACACTAATTGTAAGATCGAATCACCAAAACAGGCATATAGCTACATTACTATGTGGCAAACAGCGTGACTGAGCTGCAACTAGCTAAAGTATGCGTAGTCCAGTGCCACTGCCACAACTACCGCTGGGGGTCACTATTTAAGGTCTAATCCGCTGAAAGGTTCCGTATTTATTCCTGAGACGCGTCTTCCTTTCTACTCTGCTGTCTTTATAGTCATTATCCTTACATGTCCTAAAACATCGCCGGAACAGACTCCTGATCATACTGTCGCTTTAGACGTATACTCGCCATCGTATTATTGTCCCATTGGCCTATATCGCTAGCTTTGTAGGACATCGGTCGTAGGCTTGCATGATACGATGAAACAAAGGGACGTCTTTGCCAATGGTCGCCGAGCAATAGTTTCGTGTCACCTGCTTTGCTACTTCCTCTTGTTCTCGTCGCTGATTGCCGCGGTCATGGTTACAGACGTCCTTAACATTGCCCCTGACCACTCGTCCTTACAAGCTTTGTCGGTGGCCAAGGTTTTTTTCCAACCTGCGTCACTATTGCTATTACTTCTGCCGCACCTTCCGATGCGTAGAAATGTTACTGCCCCACGCCAAGCCAGCGTTGCCACTGCGTGTTCCGGTCGGGACTGGCTACCATCGTTAGTATCGCGCTGATGCCGAGACTTGCTTGATTTGTGCCGTATCGGTGTGCTGCTTAGCGTTTCGAGTAGTCGCGACGGTCGTAGTTGCAGAAATTGTGGGTTGCAGATCTGCTGGTATGGGTGGAAAGACGAATGCCAAGAGACTACTTCTTGGCGTCTCATGGAGCCAACGTTGTGTCGTCAGAACCGTCTTGGACGATGAGTTGGTTTTACGGACGTTGACTGCTGGTCGTTGCTAGCATGCCACTGCAGCGACTGTGCTCTGGGCGATTCTCTGCGTTTTTAGCGGAGATGAATGGACGCTCCTACATTAATCATACGAGTAATACTTGCAGTGGTTCTCGCTATCCCTCTTTACTCCGTTCGGTCGTGTCGCCTATAGTATTGGTTGACATCCTTGCAGGCCGGACTCCGCGTTTTAGCCAATAGGCACAATTTACTATTAGGCCTGCGCCTACGGCCAAGGCACAGCGCGGTTCGCGATAATAACAACTGTAAGGCAATCTCTATCGTTGAGGGCAATTCTCGGGAGGGAGTGGGCGGAAGGGCTTAAATCGGTGAAGCCGTCAAGGGAAGGAATGCCGGTGTGGTGCACTGAACGCTTTTTTCTGTGTGCCCTGCTAGCTCGGGTTTGTGCTTAGTCGTGCCTTAGCATAGATCGTTGGTGGGTTCATGACCTGTCATGCTGTCTGCTTGCGCTGCTTGCTTATGCAGCTGCTTCTTGGGACGAAATCCTACAACGACGGCCACCGTTACTATCACAACGAATACGATGTTTAGGACTCCTGCGACCACAAGTCCAATGCTTCGACATTGTCTGTCGCCCCAGCAACTGCCACAGCCACATATCGTACAGTGGCCTGAGTATACCAATGATAAGATTCTCAACCAACGTTCAATGCGATGTCATTCCCTCTTGTGGTAAAGAGAATGAAGAACGGCGAATCCGGGCACTCGGCCGCTGCCACAGCCTAGTTCGTTGTTTATAGCCTCGTGGAACATTGCTTTCCCGCAGGCTACCATCAGGCTAAGCCGTCCCATCTGGGCCATCACATACCGCTGTCACTGTCGACTGCGGCGAACTGCGAGCAAGAACCACTGGCAAATCGTCTTTCAGCGATGGTGGTGACAATGCCTTTTGTGTCCCTGTTCCATCTCCAGCCGCCTCACTTGCTTTCACTCTCTCGACTCCTTCCTGTCTTCGTTTCTCGATTTCTCTTTGCCTATCTTTACCTCACATCGTTATATGTGTGTGTATGCTGAACTCGCGTGGGGGCTGTATTATGGCTCGCCAAGCATCGACGGGCGAAGAGAAGATAGAAGGCGCGCCTATGTTCTGTGTGCAAACATAAGCGTCGCCTTCCATCGACCAATGGAATGGACTCCAATCGGCCGTAGTCAGCTCGGCCGCTGCTCTGCCGCCGCCGGCAACCCAGAAGCTTCCTAACAATTCCTAGCAGCTCCTGACGCCGCACGCCACTGTAGGAGCGGAAAGACAGAAAGGCAACCTTTAGCAAAAGCGACACCCAAGAATCTTTCCTCGACAACTTAGTCTACCAACTCCCGATCAGGGCTAACAATCGAAGCAAGCACGGTCGCCCTGGTGGTTTTCACCAAGCATGTAGTCCCTGTAGCCCCTTTCAGCCGGACGTCATGTCTAACAAACGCCAGTGATGTTTGGTTCACGACAGTGGTAACAAGGATGTCAGAGTTTTGCTGAGCGGCGACGGTTGGTGATAACGGTGTTAAGCGCAGCCGCTGTCTTTCCGCGCAAAAGCCGGTTGATAGCTGGATATGCCACGGATCCGCCTCAAACTGTTCATTGCTATTGCGACTTTCCGTTCTGGTTCGTTTGCGTGTTGGAGCAAAATCACTGATCTGTTCTATAGAAGCGGGGTTCGTTGTCCAAATTTGCCACAGTTAACTTCCATCATCTTTAACACTCTCTGTGATATGTAACAATGGAGACACAGAGCATACATTTCGTTGATAATCAATTAGCACAAGCTATAGGTTCACTCAACAATTACCAGCTTGGTGTTGGCCCTTTGAACAATAGCTGCCATTCCTTCCGGTCGTTGTCTATCGTGGACGTTGCCGACTCATCATCGATTTTCGTTATACCATTGATATCGCTACGGTCAGAACTCATTCGTTTAGCGTCTGCTGAGCTCATATCAGAGGCCCCTCATGTTTGGTCATTTCGTTTCGTATTTGTCGACAGAACCTTCTTTCGACCTATACTGAGATCATTATAAATGAATACTTAGCGATGATACAAATATCAGCAAATATGTCGGCAGTAAGCACTCCACCATATGTAAATTGCATATATACCTATGAAAAATATGCTACTAAAGAAAACATAAGAAGTAACTGTTTCCGATAGGACTGATGTTGAGTAATGTTTCGGACAAGGTTGGCCCTCAGCAGAAAAAGAAGTGAACCTAGGTATGATATCGAATCTCCACCGTTTCATATGTCCTAAACCTTCATGGGCACGCGTAAAGATATAACGTGTCGTCCTCAATCGTTTCCTTGACAAAACTTGATTCAGTGGATACGACCATGCACGTTTATTTCAACAATGCCTTCTCTAAACATCGCCAACGTAAGTAGTGAGTGTTTATTGATTCATTTACCTACTCTGTAGGCTGATGTACTGGTTAGTCATAACCGACAAATTCAATATTCCTAATCAGCAGTAGTTACTAAACTAAAAGACTGTATCGTATGGTATTTGCCAGTCATAGCAGATGTAACAAAAACAGGAAGAAATTCGCGCGAACGAAAGAATGGTAAATACGCGCGGCCACTCCAGCACGAACGATTTGACTCTTTCGTACAGGGAAAACGTTACGGAGGCAACACACGATGGGCGGCAACCAGATCACATCGGGTAAACAGGGCAAGGGCAATCGGTAGAGCAATCCATCAAGGTCGCTTTGGAATTTTAGCCATAACAATAATAAGAAGCACTTCCATAGCACAAAGTGGGTAAAGGACAGAACGCCGTAGGAGTCGGTCCGCGCGCCTCATGGGCAGCTTTCAACGAGAGAAAAGGCTTTCTTTCTATATCCGATCCCTATGCCACTCGGTCTCTTCCCACTTACCCAGTAACAACTCCCGAGAGTTTAGGCTAATACTACAGCATTCGAATCCTGAGATAGGACTAAAACTATACTGTTTTATAGTATACAGAATCAACCGTGACATGACGAACGTATCAACACTAAACGTAATATAACTTAACATTGGTCTACACGGATTATCTAAATACACAATGAAATATTATAGCGGATTATAGTAGGTATGCATGTGATCTAGGAAGTTATTTAATGTTTAAGCGGTTAAAAACCCGATCTTTACAAACAAGTCACAAACTGCCCTGATTTGGCCACACTTTCTGAGAAGATATCTAGAGCATGCAGCTTTACCACATATCTAAATGGTGCTTTCGTTTAGCTCGCAGTGTCATCGCACTTCACGGATGAAGGTAAGGGAATTGCGAACCAGCTTTGCCTACGTTTGTTAGTTTTTGTTTGCCTCTGGTCCTAACTAGAATAGAATATTTCAGCACTTTTTAATTCATAATACATAAAGCTGCAATCACAGAACGGTCTGTCGGAGTAACAGGTCTGTTGATAACTAAACTGGTGGCGACTATTTATCTAATATTTTCTCAATTTCAAAAAAACATTGATATTTTACCAAACGCATTCTCTAGCTGACTTTCAGCTGTTTCGTCTACGACAGAACTCGGTGCTGTTGTTGATCGTTACATTGAGGGTCTATCAGGGTCGAGCGCTCGATATGAGCGATCTAGAAGGTATGAACGAGCTGAAGAACAGAATACTATCTTCATTGGCATTCGGGTCGTCAGTGGAAGATCAAAGTGCACCTGTTTCTAGATTCGAACTTTGACCACCTGAGTGCCTTTCGAGTTAGCAAGCAAACGCGTTACCGCGGAGCTTAGTCCCTTTAAAAATGTGGGGACAGATGAAAGAATTACAGATGTCAAAAACAAATGATGTGCGCATGGATTCATGAGGCATGAACGAAACTAATGCAGCATAAACCGTGTACACGAGGAAATCGGCCCGTATTTGCTTAACTCAGAGGAAATATCTTATGAAATGACGTAAATCGGGTTGCTACAGCTTCGTGTTTACCTAGATAAAATTAGCCGTAAATAAACGATGTATACCCAATAGGCTGAACTGACTTTTACTTGATGCATCATCGATAGATACAGATTAATCTGAGCATTCTGAGCATTTGTTGCATCTTTATGGACCAGACCTTCACGATCTGTTCGTTATTCAGAAATATAATGACATTTCGATTGGTGGTAGACGCAAGCAAATTCCTGCCAGATGTCCCATATCTCCTTGTTCCTTCTCAAAGGACTACACAATCTGAAAGCAAGCTTGATGTATATACTGAAAGGGAGCAGACCCGTTTTTCCGTTTATGTCTTAAAACGCGGTAGCTTACGGTATCGCTACGTATTAGTACCGTTACGTGTATTCCGCACAAATAATAGTATGAGATTATGAGACAATATTAGCTTAACAGGTCGTTATGCGTCTGCTGACGCCAATATGCTCACATACGTTGTTGTCTACCCGGGTCGCCCACTTTTAAGAAAAATGTGCAAAAAATTACTTGAGAAATGTAATTTTTTGCATCCCGTATTTCTGCAATGCAACTCTGTCGTGGTGGTTAGTTATACCTGGATATTTGGCTAGGCCTAACTGTCCTTTCGTAAACCATGCCTCCTGTGAAAGGGGCATGCGAGGTGAAAGCTACAGCTGCTTAGTGGCGGCTTCGCAGCTGGAAGCCAATGTAGGCAAGATTAGGTTAGGTTAGGCGCTCTGGTCTAGGTTGCAACGATCAGACGGCTACGACGTAGAGGAAACAAGATGCCAGAAAGAAGTCGCTTTTCTCCTAAAGGATGCGAATAAGCAAACAGTTGAGAAGAGGTTAAGACACAGGAAGAGTGTAGAAGAAGGAAAAGGAGAACCGTACTGCAACCTTCTTATGGGAAGTGGCCTTGCTAGCAATAGCTGGTGACGTGCGCCTCAAAGAATCGAGGGCTGGGCAGATCGGCAGCCGCTGGTAGAGCCCCCCGCTTCTAAGCTAGTATATTCATATACTTTCGAAACCAACCCCTACGCTGTGGAACTCACATTACCGTCTACATACCACCAACAGCGGTACAAAGGGCGTTCGAGGTTTGATCGGGGACGGTTGGAGACTCCCGGTTTATGGGGGTATATCGTGTGGATGTAACGAAGCCATATATTTGCTAAAGCAAACACGCTGATATTGTGTCGAATGTAGTGGCACCGAAGGCAGTAAAGGAACCACGCTGGTTGACATCCCGTTCAACCGCTGAGAGGTGCTCAGCAGTGCTCTAGTGTTATTGTGAGGCCAGCCAAGACCAACAGTTAGCTGGACGGCGTTCTGTTATTTGAGGGAAGAGCGTTGCTCTTTTGGACTTCATGGCGTCCTGCCTCCATGCGTAGTTCCAGCATAGTGCTCGGCTTTTAACGTCAACCATCCTAAGGTCCAAAGTGATGTTGCGTAGCCATAATAAAACCGTTATCAGTCGCCCCGTTTTATTTACTGATAGACCAGTATGTAATCATCAGTTACGCTTTGCCTAAAAAAGACGTGCAGTGACTTGTTGATCAACACAAACACCTTAGTAAGGTTGCGACCATATAATATTGAATTAATTTTGCATATCTACAGCATTGTTCTTTAATTTCCCTATGGTTGACTGCTGTACGCCTTAGGCCGCTCACACGGTGCGGGTTTTTGAGGAATAATAGGCTTTGACGCTATGCGAAATCTGATGGTCGATTATAAAGAGGCTATCTATAGTGAGGTCACTATTGTAGTCGCCACGTGCTAGCAGACTTGCAGTAACCTACCACTCTGGCGAATCAGGTTCAATACCGCATTCTGCCAAACCTGGAAATCGTTGGAAGTTCGTTGCCCACGTCTAGCTACAATGCTAGAAGCTCGTGATTAGCAAACTGAGTCTAAAAGTGTCATGGGTTCGGGCTGTAGGCGAAATGCCCTTTATCCGTGTAAATGCAAATTATAACCGACGCAAGTGGCGAGTATGCAATCGCTGGATCGAAGGTGATGATTTCTAAAAACAACGACGAGAAAAATGCCAGAGTATAATAAATTGTGGATATAATTTGATTATGGTCATAGTAAGACGAATCTGCTGCCTTTGATCTTACATAGCTAATTTTTATTGTACCGTTATAGTTTTAATATGTAAATTCTCAAATAAGCTTAGGAAAGTGCTTAATCAGCCTCTTTTAGGATTCGCAATACTCTGTTTTGTCTTTCTTGTATGACACACACTTAAAACTTTCATTTTTTCTATTTTCTTAGTTTATCTAGGTATCTGTGCAGAACATTTCGCGCCTCGAGGGATTGGAGAAACACTGAAGCTATTGGCTCGGGCTTTTGATGCCGCTATACCTATGCGCGCGCGTCTAATTAGGGTGACCTGCCGCCGTTCTGAAGATGCTTGGACTAAGACGTTACTGCTAACTGTCGCTTTTCGTGTTATCTTTACTGATTCACCTCATTGTGCTAGATGGACTTGCTCGCCTTGCATATTGCCATTGTTGTGGTTTACTTTATCCAGTATAAACGGCAAACATCATCATGTTCCACCCCAAAGATATCGGGCAGGTGTCTATTCCAAAATCCAGTCATAGTTGCGTTACATTGCGTACCCCTTCAGCCTTCCATGTCACTATAGCACTTTAGAATTACATTAAAAGATGAAAACAGCACCAATTCAATTCGACAGTGAGAGGCAGAAGACAACGCTGAGGTCGGAGATTGACCGGAGAGGGATAAGCGCTAGGGAGACTGCGCACGTGACACCAGTGTGAAGAATGCCCCAGAACCCAGCTTCAGCCTCAATTGGCGTGGCCAAGCTGTCAATGGTTCTCCTGTCAAACCAAGTGTCAGGTTTTCTGTATGGGGTCACTGTTACCTCCTTTAGCCTACAGGCTGGTAAAAGAAAGAAAAAATTTATAGCTGGCAAAAGATGAGCAAAATAAAACACGGTGAGAGCTGGAAAAGGCTGGGAGTATAGCTAGCAGCGGGTGCAAACGTTGTGGAGCAGGCGATCCGTTCCTAAAAATCTTTGGTTATCACTGCTGCTGCTACTAACACCCTGTCGCACTCTGGCGTCGCCTCGTACTCTGTGCTCGGACTGCTTTAGGCCGCACTAGACTTCACTTCTCTTCAATCGCCAAACAGAGGCGGCTGCTATTATGTCACGTTACCTTCAACCTGTTGGTAAACAGCGCCACTAAGCGTGTATCAACGTGTGAGTGGGCATCTGTAAGTTTTTACAACGTACAATTACTTTCCCTATATACACCTTTTGGATCCCTGGCCGTCGCGTACCCAGCCAACGTGTATGGCCCCGTGAGCCATAGGCGCTGTACTGAGTCGTAATGCGGCGCTGCATGTCCCGACTGCAAAAGGTAAAACACTAATCAACCACTCAGACGAGCAGCGGCTGCCATTAGGAATAGTAAAGGCGCAGGCGTTGGAAAATATGGGAAAAGGGAAGACCCGAATAGAAAATATATAGAAATAGCACGAATAGAAAAATGAAGCAACGAACGAGAATCCGACAGCAGAAAACCGTTCTCTCAACCGTTAAATGGTCATTGCATCTTGGAAAGCCTTCGCTCGCGCACGATCAGCTGTACGGCGCAACTGCCGCGGTTCATAGAGCCGGCTGGACGGCCGTCAGACGATACTGATTGGGGAAGCGGCTAAACAGTAGCATACTAGACGCATGGGTGGCGGCTGACCAGAACGCCAGTGAATGCTGCTGCTGCTGCCTATTTGAAGCCAAGGAAATAGATGAATATGTGAGCAGGCAATTGGAAGTAACTCCGCAAGCGGATTCATTTCGAAGGAGGTAGAGTGCTCTACAATTTGCACTAGAACGACGGGGCGCCACGTTATTGAAAAAGCCACTACTTCCTTCTTTAAAGCACTCAAAAAAATCAAACTAACCGAGTGCCCTGGATGAATTTCGATTAGGTGAGATAGAAGATACGTTATTAGAATAGCATTCGATATTACAGGATAATATCAATAAGATGAAACTCTAAAAGTAAGAAACAGGGCTTAGCTCGCGCTGTCCGCAAGGATATTGAAACTGCGTGCTATGCTACATGCATATATGCAGATCGTTCAAAGTGATCGCGATCGTCAAGCAAATGTTACCAGCTGTTCCGTTAAAGCTAACCTGAAAGCCATTAAGATGTCTGGGACTGTTTCAACGAGTCATATATTTGATAGCAGTATTGATAATTCATGTTATCGACTGTGTTATTGCAGCTGGTTTAGATTAGGGAAAACTATACACTCGCCGTCTATACCTGACATAAAGAACTATGTGGATTGTTCCCTGAAACACTGTACAGTATATTGGTATAATAAACCAATAGGTTATGAATACTGATGATTTCTAGTTCATAATAGCAGAACGACCCTCTGTAGATAATTTCTCTTTTTTTTGCCTAGACGAGCTAGGAAATGAAGCATCAGTAGGATAGTCGGTGCAAGAGACATTGATTGACTTATAATGCACAACTTGTCCAGAAACTTTCCTTTTCAGTATATGGGAATCGCAGAAGTACCGACTGGTTCGATTGGGTATTACTAGAACGGCTCAAACGATCTAGCACTAGACGTTGAGGGTAGGGCCGATCCTGGTGCCCCGTTCGTACAGAAAAAGTGCAGGAGGTTTTCGTATGGGACGTGTGTTCAGGCACAATGACCAGATCGTCATGTTTCATCAACGGAATAGTTCGTGGGGAGGCGTATAAAGACACTAACGACAGCAGCAGCGGTCTCGTTTTGTGATCTCAATGTATATAGGCCACCGACCTTAAAACTGTAGTATGAGCCTTTCTTCAGTTGTATCTTATTCTCATGCACCAGTGGATTGTAGCCTATCGTGACAGGCTTTTTCGGCACCGCATAGTGCGATGATAGCGGGGGGGGGAGGGATATCAACATATACACGCCTGCGGACTAAGTAATGTTGTGAAATACCCTAGCATAGCTACGAGAATGTATGATTCATAGGTCATCTAAGACGTTTCGTAAGAATGTTATCAAGTTTGTACTTCAAAAGTTTTTTTCTACTCATACGAGTTTCCCATGTATTCATCATTATAGGTGTGTACACTTTTTATTGCTGGAAATTACTTTGAACAAATATATGTGTTTACGTAACGAGAGGAACAGCGAGTTAAAAAGGTCTCTTTTTGTGTATCTGTAGGTAGCTTTCATGCAATACCTGTATTCCGATTATGAATTGCTGGATTACTTCAAATATAGGTAAATTTTATATGTAATTATTAATTTTACCACATAAGAGTAGATACGCCACAGAAAATAGGTTTTTAGATAACTAAACTTTAATTTTTTCATTCCGCACTTATTTGCATGCCCAACGGCGGTTTACAATAAGATCCTATAACGTCCGGTTCGCCTTGGTAAAGGATTTATGTATATATATATATATATATATATATATATATATATATATATATATAGCAAGCAGAGAGGCACGCGAAGTCTTAGTTGGTATCGTAATTCTGTAGAGATGTTTCTTTTGGACCTTCATGAGAATTTTACTTCGCCAGGTAGCTGAAGGTTTTTGAGCGTAGGCAGGGCTAACCCAAGTAGCCGTTGAGTGAACAGCGATTGATCCGGGGCACAATAGTGTTTATAAGATATTATCATTGACTTTAAAAACTCTTCTCAAAAACGCTGAGCAAGCTTACGCGAGGCATAGTTTTTTTTTCTTTTGACGATTTGCCATTATCATACTACAAATTGTAAGTAGAGCCAAATATCTCTAGTTAGATCCGCAGTTCTGCATTTCCCAACGTATAAAGCTATCCGGGTTGTTTTGAAGGTGGGCACGATTTCGTTGCTTGTGTGTACAGCATGTTTTCAAATTAAGCCACGACGTATTTCGACGATTAACTTTGCCTGCGTTACCATCCGGCTTCAAGCTTCAGGAACCGCATGCTGCAACAAGCCAATCGCATGGGCGACCTCAACTCAAATGCATGTTGTATGCTTTCTGCCCCAGCAATAAAACCCAGGAACAAAAACGTATCCATTCTACGTATAAACGGAAAGAGCCGACGGACGACGAGTTTTCTATACACAAGGAGTTGGTCATATTCGTGGCTGGCTCTGTCTTCGCGATTCTATGGGACCGCTTTCCCATTGGAATCCAATGAGCAATTTCTGGGCGTCGCAATTTATGTAAGTTTTTTCTCAATGGGGAACTTCGTATAAGATTTACTGTTGCACACAATAAGCATGAAACAATAAAAGAGTTCTGCTTCAGAAATAGACACGTTTCTAGTATACTACGATAGTGCTGTTTATCTGTCGATATTTTTTGAAGTAAACCTCGGTTTGATCCAAGCCGCTAGTAAATATTCCTCTACTTCCATACATACAGATATCGCGCTAGGGGCTGAAAAAATTCGTTGAGTTTTGAGGACGCTGTTAAACGTCTTGAACTTAGGCGGGTAATCTTCACTGGAAATCATGTCTCCTTTTTACAAATTATTACCGCCTAATATGGCTTAGTAAACTGGTAGATCTTGCCATCTGCCGATTGTAAGCAAATCACAGCAGGTGTCGCCTTTGAAATTCCACTACATCGTTCAGAGAGCTGATTTTGCTGTTACAGCGGCTGTCGTTGGCGAACCCTTAGCCGACTTTCATGAAGAAATTGGAAAAAGATTACTTACAAAATCAAAAATCAGCGAACCATCAGAGCTTGGCTAAAGAAGCATAGATCGGTAGCATAAAAGTGCGATCGGACCTTTTGCTCATAAGAGAGGCGTTATAGGTCTTTTGATTCTGAAAGTCCTCAGACCACTCGCAATAAAGTATAACGACCATAATACATTGGTCACTTTGAAAGGATTTCAAGGGGAGGATTTGAAAGGAAGAATCTATGCTTTTGTTGAAAAGCAGTCGGTAACAACTTCATTCGTAGGGACATTATGATTATTTGCCAAATGCATCTACCTTTTTCTTGAAGTTCAAAGGTATCGATAAGGGGGCGTAACTTCCGAGCTGTATAGAACAATTAAACTTATATACAGTTTAACAATGCATTTGTATGTACAGAATAATCTATTTGATTTTAATTATTTGCCATATCAAAGTAAACAATTTAACATTATGGGATTGATATTCTGGTAACGAAGAAACGCTATATTGTAAATCTATTGTATCGCTATATTGTATATATAAAATCAAGCAAGAATGTTCGATTAAAGTGAATGGATGAACGATCTTCGTCCTCGTTCCTTCACATTATAACCGATAATATTTTAAAATTGTATTATCTATCAAAAGTGTTCTCCTCGACTAAATTATCGTAATTATGGCATAATTATAAACAGAATTCAATTTTCGAAACCGCCATTGTTCCGTGCAAATGTCGGGTAAAACCTGGCCAGCTTCTACCATATGAAAAAGCGGCCATAGTACCGATGGTGATCCAAACAGCAAAGGCAAAGTTGTATTTCTGAAGCGCACACACGATGGAGCTAAATGGGTGAACGCCAAAAGTGATTGATATTCCCCCTTTTACACTAGTACAGTTACCACGATTGCAGGCTAGACATCCAACGTATTCCCAGCGTAGGCAGTTGTACTATGGAGACAGCTTCTCAATTGCAGCCACTTGTGGCTGCAGTGGACGGCGACTGTGGCCGATGCTTTGTCTTCTACCGTCCGCACTCTCACAAGTCGACTTCATTCGGATCGTACACGTCTCATCGACATCGTGTTGTCTACTATTTTTGCGAGCGTTCAATGCCCCGACGTTTACCTCAATGAGAGGAATATGATACCGGTAATGGCGGTGCGCGACCTTCATGGAAGCAAGCTGCGCATAGAAAAATCGAGAGGCATTTAAGACGGCTGTGGAGCTGCTATGCCCGAGGCACTTTTCACGTTGGCATCGCACACACCGTTGATACCAATAATCGATGATTCTGCTTGTGAGCTTGATTTAAATTCTGCTTGTGGAACGAATGAATTGCGTCATTGAACGGAACAACCAGAGCAGTCGCAATGACGCTGTAGCTTCTGTCATCTCAATGCTGTTGTTGCAACTGCCACTCCAATGATCGCTGCTACTACTACCGGACTCGTGAGCTAGGAGCGCTCCAGCGGTGTATGAAGGACGGGGCGCAAGTGTAGGGTAAGCCATCAGGAAATCCATTGCGACTCGTCTAGTCATCGTACCGGTTAAATCAGCGCATAACTTCATCGCATACATCTCTCTTTCTTTAACACTCGTTTTCGAAGGCCCCTAATAATGACCGAGCTTCAACAGGATATCGCTATTACCCCTTCCTCCCTCCCTCCCTCCCTCCCTGCTCTTCGAGCCTGCTCGTTCTCACATGAACCTTTGCAGGCCCGGAGGTATTGGTCTCCTGTTTTCACCCGCAATGGCCTCATTCGAAGAGCAACGTCGTCCCACTCAGCCTATGTCACTGTTCATATCCTTTCGTACCCTCTTATATCCGAACGGCGAATGAATACAGCAATGGCGTAGTGACTGAAGAGAGTGGTGAGATGTCTGCTGACGGCAGCATCCACGAATTCAGTCCGAGGGTTGGAGTATGACGTGGTATCCTTTATAGACCAGTCATTAGTCACGTCCCCCTTGTCCTCATCGTCGCTGAAAAAGCGCGGGCATGGTTTGAAAGATACTGCCATGCGATGTGCCAAGTGTTCGCAAAGCTAGCGGCAGCAGCAAGAAACCGAGGGATATATTGCAAGAATAACACTCGTAAACTTGTCCATTCAGGGTTGTTTTCTTCATTGATTGGTTCTAAAAGTATTACAATTTGACATGTTTTACAAGAGGCAAAATGCAAGTGCGTATTTGTAATCTAGAGGGGACGTCGAGTTCAGAAGGGCTTTCGTGCATTATGGAGTTACAGGTATAAGAAAAAAAAAAACGGGATTAAGTAAAAAAAGTGGGAGATGCTCGTAAGTAACGATATGGGCCATGTGGTTGCGAATCCTTCTTACAATGCACCTTGTCACGTACGGGAAGTGGCTACTTTGCTTCAGTCAGACCTTATGGGGTTTTTAGAGCCATTTTTATTATTTTGTTATTATTCTGATCCAAGAATTAGGCCTGCATGCAACTAACAAACGTCTCTGACTGCGTAACTGTTTCTGCTGCTAATTGCTGAAGTGCCGTGTTTTTTTTATCTGCTACGTCCATTTAGTACTTACAAGACAGCGCCGTACTTTCATTAGTAACAGCGAAGATGACAATCACTAATTACAAGAGGCGCGAAAGAAGAACAACGAGAAAAACAAGGAAAATCAACGAACTGCGCTGTTTGCCGAAAATCACGCAAGTAGCAGCGATACGAGAAGATTTAGCAGGAAAAAAGGACGACGTAGTTGCATCCACCGCCGCCCAACGCTACCACTGCCACGGCAAGCACGATTATGGCAAGTGAGGGGCGATAGTAACTAAAGTGAGTCATCAGCCGCCGGTGACTGGATCAGCAGCTTATGGCGTAGGTCGCATCGATCGGTTGGCCGGTCGGCCTACCCTGAAGCCGCTGTAAGACTCACAGCGTCCATAGCAAGCCGAGGCTTACCCCTAGTCCCATTTGGACAGTATCAAAAGATGGTACTGAAAGCAGTACCGAATCGACCGTCATGCTACTAGCAACGATAGCAATTTTAGCAGTAGCAGCTTCCGGAGAAGCGCGATATGATAAGAGGGGTTTGCGAAACCTCCTCCCCCCCCAACTCCAGTTACCGAGCGCATCACCTTCTTAAAGATCCGCAAGACTTTCCATGTGTTAGTTTCATCAATCTGCACTCATCCTAGAGGGGACCCATGTGGGGAGCAAGGGAAGGTCGAAGACCTAATCTGGCCGCAGGATGTTCGTCAGATGGCGATCAAAGCAACGCAACCCACACCAAGCAACGCACTACTGACATGTCGTTCGTGCTTATTTCTCAGCTAAATGACCGAGATTCGATACCGAGCGATAAGAACAGAGCGCAGAACGAAAAAAAAATCAGGGTAATTACGTGGATAGCTGCTTGGGTAACTGGGTGGCTGGTTGAACATACGTGGTCGTACTGCGATCATATGGGTTTAGAGCATGCCACCCGTCTGAAAGCGTAAAATCGTTGACGTCATGAACAGAGAAATAGCCAGTGATTTAGCCAATATGACCATGATCTTCACGAGCTTAGTAGCGACACTCAGCTTTGGATGCTTTAAGGCGGCAGCGCCAGTGAGGACCGTTGCACAAAAAAACTCCACTAAAGTTCAGCCAATCATCAGCTTGCGGGTGGATATAAACTGAGTGGTTAAGATCGCATTTTGCCGATTATCGTTACGGTTAGATACTATCGCTGCTTAATATTACCGTCTTATTGTTGCCTACGTGAAGAGATTATCTTTCTAAATAAAAGTTCCCATATAATAAACAAATCTTTCTGATAAAAGTTCCCATATAGTGAATTATATTAGTTATTAACTTGACAATTACGGTTCTGTCTGACTATTTCAGGCGTATTAAAAAGGGCAAAATGCTGTTCATATCACCCAAGAGTAGACAAGTGAATGAGCAAGCCACTTTTACTAACGTCCATGAGTAAATTTACGACAAGTTTAATTTAAATCATCTAAGAACACTAGAAGACGACATTACAACGAATTCAATAACAGGTCCATCATCGCACCGATGCAAATGGCAACTTTTGGGAATAGGAAGTTGTGTAAAGTTTTGCTTTGCTAAAAACTGCCTAATGAAGCTCAAATCAATGCTGAACTAGGTCGTCACTTACCGGGCGTAAAAAGTTGAACCTATCGAACAACGTTGATTCCGATTCGTACAAGACTCTCGGAGTATATACCTCGTCGACAATAATCGCAGCCATAAATATAAGAGTCGAAATAAGCTGATTTCCCAACGTTTCCTTTTTCAGATCTAAGGAAAAAGCAGGGAAAATCACAACTTTTTAATAGTCAGGTAGGACCCGGATTCGAAGAAGAAGTGAGGACAGATGCTTTCATTGACTGAGCACAGTAACGAACGAAAAATAGCGAAAACGTACGCCGAAGACAAAGCGGCCAAGGCCAAACTAAGCTCGTGAGATCGCCAATCAAACCTTTCGCCCCCCTACCGACTAATTTTGTATTTAAGGCACGATTTGGTTGGACTGCTGCAGCGTTACATTTGCAGGTAATCTAACCCCTTGGCACCGCTTGCTGTTAGTTCAGGGGGGCACGAACGAAACGAAACGAGCAAAGAACGCCTGATTCGAAATTAAACATTACACAATTGAACAAACGTTGCTTTAGTGGTCAGATCGGATACATAAAGCTGTTGATACAACCGCAGCTAAATAAATTACTGAAGACCCATTTGTAAAGGACAAGGCCCCGCTGAAGTCGCAGTACGTGCATGTCCACTCGTGCACGGCGATATTTACGCATACGAAGCGGAATAAAACGGACGACCGAACTAAACGAACAAGCCGAAAACAGGAACGTTAATATGAATTGATTGCTGCTACGACTGACATCAAAACTATTGAAAATTGCGGCGAACGTTTGCCGCTGAGTTGAGGACGAACTCTGAGAGCAGCTATTCAAGTCCGTCTCTATACCCTCCACTCTACAACAGAGAAGCACTAGTTTTTTAACATCGTAAAGTCCGGAGTGTACACTTAATGTTTACTTCGCACTGGATTTTGTTCCTTCTGTTCATAAGGCTTCTGTTTCCTTCTGCTTCCCATTATTCGGCTGCTTGTATATACAATTTATCCCACAGGGCAAGGTCAGCTTGACACAGCTAACAGAAAGGTCTACTGAAGCCTTCTTCTAACAAAGAGCCATCTGATAGAGAGGATTTATTCGGATCGGTTATTGTGTTTGATTGCCTCGTCTATGTATACGTGTCGGATGAATGTCTGGCTAAGGGGGGCTATGCAAGAGCCGCTTTGCAAACACAGCCGTAGAGACGGTAATTTAAGCTGAAATGCTAGCAACGTTTAAAAAAATAACGAACGGTCGTTCTAGCTAGAAGTGAACAAGGCGTACTTTATATGTTGAATATGATATATATTTTATTACAAGTATCAATGTTATTTACATTGAAATTGAACGGCTCTCGCCACTTTACCTATGCGGTAACGACAAGCCTTGCATATGTATAACAGCATTTGAATATTTCATAACGTCCCAGCCATTATTGAGAAAAGCTTCTAAAAAACAGCTTTCCTTCACCTTACATAAGAGGCTGCAAAAAAATCTTTTATATTTTTTAGCTTGAAACTTTTTGTCGTAGTCTTCTCGTCAGGCTAAGCTTATACGTAAAAAAAACATCTATAAAAGTGCCTTTTTCGAAGCTTAAATTTTAAGCTGCCATTTTAAGAAGCCTGCCATTAGCTCAAAGTTTAAATCTAGCAAATTTATTTGCCTAGCTTGTTGAAGCAAAACTGCAGCGGGTAGTAGCAACTTTACCGTATTTACATTTGATGTTGAAAAATTTATGGGAAGATTTCTTTCAAAATTTCCTTTTCGAACGATTTAGTTCCAAATAAAAACCTTGTCAATGTTAATTGTAGCTATGTCAAATAAGCGCGTCCGCGAGAAACGTTACGGTTAATCTTCATTGAAGACTGTTTTATTTAAATGTAGCTAATATACTTTTTTGGACTTACAAGTGCTTTATCGTCATATCGAGAAATCGGAAGCGCTGGCTAAGTTCATTTTTCATTGGTTTGGGACGAAACATTGTTTGACCATTGAAACATTGACATACGGGCTAGTATCTTCAGTCAGTGAAGCCTTCGTGAGCTAAACGCGTATAAAATATATTGTTTTTAGCCTTCTAAATAGCTACCCACTATAAAACCCTATTGATCTAATCAGCTGAGATGATCTTAGCTGATTAGATCAATAGGGTTTTATATACATCCAGTGCCTTACATCGGATCATACTATTCCAATCGTATTAAATTTACAGTATAACCTTCTCGGGCAGAACCAGCGGTACACCAATCGAATGCGTAATGTTTGGGTGCAAATTATGCCGGAAAGTATTAGTGTCGCATTTACAAAAATGCTTCATTTGAAAAATTGGCGGCAAAATATCTATCTCCTCTCAAACACAGTTTTGCAGCTATGGTTGTTATTCGGCAAACTTGAAGCTAACGGGTAGCCACGACCTTGTTGTAGGTACTTGTGTCCGTCACTTTAAGTAAAGTAATCAAATCAAGCAATGAAGGCGAAGAGATTTCACAAATTTACCTGATAGAAAATAGGCAGACGTTTTGCGCTCTTCCCATATATGTGTCTTGGATATAGAGCATTAAAGATGTGTACATAGAAGTCCAGAAAAATGACTGAAGCAATATCTTACCGATGTCCAGGCCACGTGGGATACAGGATTTAACAACAACGACGACGATGAGGCTTATATAATCCATTACGTTTCTTCTAAAATAAACGTCTTTCTCTTTAGTAATACTCTTTGTTTCCGGGCAAACGGACGTTCGCCGCTTGACGAACTCGATACAAACGCAAATGATATCAAGGCGTCGATAACAATCAACAAATGAAGCTGACGAGCACGGTTTCCGTCTACCCTATGCCGCGCGTGACGAGTGAAAAAAACAATCTCACCAAAGTCTCGGCGGATAGAGAAAGAGGAAAAGTCAGAGATGCGGTATGGTTCCAGGCAGTGAGAAGTACGCTATGACGCAAATCCTGCTCGACTCTACGACAGGGCCTTCGTTGTCAGGGCGCCTCAGGGCATTTAGTTCGCTCGTTTACTTCCTGCGCAACATTGGATGCGGGTTCAGGCATTAGTTTCACTTTTAGTAATTGGAATTAAATTACTGTGATACTAAAGATATCGTTTAAGTTGAATGTTTTAAAGGTACTGTTGTTATTTTTTTTGGTGAGGCGTCACACCTAAACATGTGACTTTTTGCGTTATCATTTCGCATGCACTAATACCGTTTGTTGTTTCGAAATGTTAACTATAGTGTAGACGCGGCTCCATAATCGGCCAAGTGTCCTACCGTATAAACCGGAATATATGGGTACGACTACAAATAGCAAAGCGGTCTACAGCAGATGTTGAAATAGTAAATCGAGGTGCGAGCTGCCAGGAAGCTAGGTCAGGAAACATATGCCCTCTTCGAATAACAGTCGGGGTAACCGTAGCAGAAGCGAGAGCTCGCAACACGATAACGCCCGCAAGATGCATCCTCAGCCCTACATTCGGAATTAGTAACTTAGGAGACAATGATGATGTTCCAATATTTTTTGAGTCGATGATAGGCGGCGACAGGAGGCCAAAACAACTAATTCGCCGTGGCCACCCTAGGGCTACGCTATAATCTCGAGCGTTATCATCATTGTGAAGTAAAACGAATGCTAGTTTCCTGTTGGCGTTGCTGTAATCGGTGAGGAGGATGGCTGGCCTGCCCTGCACTATCTTCTGCCACAGTTCACTGCATTGACGTCATTGCAGTATGATCGCATTCCCTCTGGCCATAGGCTATTATCGTAAGATGATGGTAGCGGTTGTAGTGCTACTAACTGAACTCTGCTTAGTTTGGCCAGCGGTAAAGCAGTTTGCTTGTCTTTAGTCGTTCCTCGTCTCTCTGTGTCATGGTGCTGGTGGGCCGCTGTAATGTTAAGTAGTGTCGCCGCCGGCTACTCCGTTATTCGTTTTCTCGACTTCTCTATTAGTGACGCTGGCTGGTGAGGTTATGCAAGTGAGAGTAGACCGGAGTAGAAAAACAGATGGGACAAAGAGTAGCCTTGAGTGAAGGTTCTGTTGCCCGGGATCGGCGTTTTTCAGGTACGAGATCGCAGGCCCCTTATTCCATATTTGAAATGTACGCTTGAAGAAACCGACACTTCCTATGGCCTATATAATAGGCTATAAGAGGTGTCGGTTCCCTATGTAATAGAGAAACAGTTCTCAGTAAAGCTATGACGAAAACAACGATGCTTCCCCACCTTCATATCTCGTTTAACCCATTGCGCTCTTCATCTAAGCTAAGCTATATTGTACTCACGATGGTATTAGCATTTTTTAGATCTTATCCGTCCTTTTTTCTCGTCTCAGTAGAATGACTGGTGAAGGTTTCTCATTAGGGTAATTATGCGAGCCGCTAGGCATTACCACGCGCTGCAGGGTAGGGGAGGAGGTAACGAGTGCGAAGTAAAGGTGGATGGTAAAACCGCTTTCTTGCCTTGTCCCTGCCTCAATCGAGTCCTCCTTCTGTGGTCGTTGGTCTTAGCGATGATGCCCACAACACTACTCTAGTTTCCACTAGCTCTAAGTATGCCACACGTTTACCTAGTTAAGAGGCCTTAGGAATATTTTCCCGGTTCTACGCTATTTTTTCCCTCGTGATCTCGTCCTATATATATGCATGTGTGTTTCTGCCTCAATATCGTTCTTTTTCACGCACGTGGGTCGCATCGCGCGGTAGGTATTGTCATGGAAGCATTACAGGAAAAGCAACGCGGTCATAAAATGGGAGATGGACCGAACCCTACCTGCTCGTTGCTTCACACAACCTTCATGGAAATAATTACCAGAAAAATATTAAGCTCTCTTTTACGCTTAAACACACTCCAGCCAGTGACATACAGCCCCAGTATCCATTCTGTCTGCGCACATTTCCACACTGGGAAAACGGATGACCGTCAATGAAGAACGAAGGAGGTTTTCCCCTTTGAATTTTCTTTTTCGGCGCCCTCCTTCCCCCTTTATTTAGTCCGCTAGTGGCTGCGCCTATTCTCTACGTATTTCCGCCCTCTCTTTGTCTCGATCTCTCCTGCGTCTTTTCCCTTTTATCTGCAGTTCCTTTTAACGCGACAAGGCGGGATAACTGGCAGTTCTATATAAACCCCTTTAGACCTTCTTGTCCTCCCTCTTTTTGCTTGAGTCTATAGCTCGCTTTTGAATTTGCTATTCTGGAGCACTTCCTCGGCTCAGTCGCGCATGGTCATACATCGACTCGCGCTGTACAGGCACACGGTAGCCTCGACTCACAGTGTCCACTTGCTCTCACAACTATGGCCGTGCTTACCTTTCGCCCATGTCCTACCGACTGGACCAGCTGGTTATTCATTGAACAACTTTTTATTCTATTTGGTGTCCTTGTCACCAGGCGCTAAGTAGCTGTCGGTATCTCGTGGTGTATGAGCACTGGGAGAGCGTCGGCGTATAATTATCGCAAAAGTGGGTGATGAGTGACCGGCTTCTTTCGAGTATGAGGATGTCGAAAGGTGGCCAGGTTTGCTTAGGATGAAACTGACTAGACTGAGAGAAGAAAGAACGCAAGAAGTAGCGGTGCACAGAAAGAAGTTTTCCGCACGTCGCCCTCTGAAGGGGAAACGTGGAGAAAAGAAAGAGTCCACTTTTCTCTCGCCATCTGCCTCAGATCGTTCGCACCGATAACAGCAAAGAAAGTAGAGCGATATCGTAGCGATGCCTTCAGCAGGGCGGTAGGCGAGATGCAGGGATACATCATAGTTGGAGACCTTCGTGATTCCTACGAGGATTTCTGCAAGATGAAAGCTGTCTGAAACTGTCGCGCCCGCCATAAACTGTTAGTGTTAGAGACCACGGTGAACAGGTGAATAGAGGCTGAGCATTGCATATCGTCGTGTTATTATTCAGCAAATGTGTACAATGTACGTATTTCTAGTAAAATCCAATCGAGTTCGTGTGATTCGATCACACCAGTAGATCTACATAGGCGTATTTTAAGCACTTATGTTTAACGCTTGTTTTCTCCACTGTCCATCATGCAGCATCTTAATATGCACCGTCTATAACGATCTCAAAAGAATACGACGCTCAAAGCTATTGAAAGCAAATTGTCGTAAGGTTAACAAGAAACGTTTTTCGTTGTCATATTGTTTGCGGGTTAGAGATCTATTAGAAACATAACAATCAATCGTGGTTGCACTCATGCAGACACCGTATTCAACTATCGCTAGAGGGCATTCAGCCGGCTATAGCGCATGCGACGATACAATTGAAAGAAAACAAGATGGCGCTTATAGATCGCACGTCAAATTTCGCAAAAGTAGTACGAAACTTTTGGTTCTTTTTTTTTTTTGAGTTGATGAGCTCAATACTAATGCGAAATCAACGTTTGGTTTTAGTCTGCTTAGCATATAACCGTATCATATCTCGATCATGCCCTAAGTTGCTACACGTAATGTACAATCGAAATCGTAGGTTAAATAACGGAAACAGTTACTCTTTATGATTACAGAAGCAATGTCTAATCGTGAAATACATTACCGCACTTGAAAGGATCTACTTAAATAGAGCCAGCTCCGAATCGACGATAGTTCAGCTTATTAACATTCTATACGTTAGTATGACGGGTTTTGTGGCGCTCATGTGAAGCACACGAACATTCGACGAAGAGCGCGTAAGTGTCGTCCTGTATCTATTGAAGACTGAAATAGGACTAGCCATAAATCGCGCAAGTCTTCCAACGGACGCACTAATATGTCCGTTAGATACAAGGTTAAATTACAATAGGCACACTTTTGCTGCAATTAAAGGACCAGTTTTTGAAACAGCGGCTCATCGCAGCGACCGTGAGAGCATTATGATTCGCGCAATTCCCTCGGCAGACCGTCATACGAAACAATGAGTAGAAAATGATATAAACCTGTATTTAGATAAACACCGTCAGGTAGTCCATGTCAAAACGCGTTCAGGGTAAATCGTGGAACGGGTGACGCGTAACGACACGTCAATATAATTATTGTTATTAAAACTAATTTATTCGGAAATCTAATCGAAAGTGAAATAATTTATGCTGTAATAAATAAATGAGTTGACTAGTACGTATGTCTCTATAGACGGCTAGACCGATAGCACTTTTTATGCACAATATGTAACTTTAATACAACTAACCCAGAAAGACCCTCACCCACAAACTCGTATATGACAGAACTAGTTGACGGGTCAGATAAGCGTCAGTGCCTGAGCACTAGTGCGAAGCTCGTCAAAGAGAACGCCCACTCTTTATTTGGAGTCGAATATTTTTCGTTTTATGAAAACCGCAGCGTATTTCAGCGGACGGTGTAAAAAAATGGCTCATCGTTGGCCTTTTTAATTTCCGCTGGATTGCTAAGAGCTTATGGATAGATACGGACGAGTGAGCGCGGCGTAAACGCGCGTTCTGTAATTTGTTGTACCTCTACACACTACGACACTCAATACGTAATACTAGCGTTGCCATAAGTGCATATAATCAGTATAATGCTTAGAGCGTCTAGAACGCTGCATCTGGTCTACACTGCTGTTAATGATTTTCTCCATATTCGACCCCTTTCCATTGAAGCTCTAGTTCCGGCTCCTTTTTGCCTGTGGCTTTGAACACTTCGCCGTCGTCCCGGCAACGCAAGAAGCGCAGTAGCTTTTGAATTTGCGCCTTCTGCCTAGGCCGCCGCTGAAGCCGCCAACTCGACGATGTCCAGGATCCCACCAAAATTAGATAAAAAAAAAACCGAATCCCCATCATTTTCGCATCCAAAGCGTATAGCGGTGTTTTAGACTCCTTCGCTCGCCTGAAGGGCCTGATGCTGTTACAGCACTGTCATAAGGAACCAACAGCCGGTCTAACAGCCAATCGAGTCAGGAACAACCAGCAATAGACCGAAGAGAAAGCACACCTAAGCATAACAGTAGGGTCTTAAGCGGGTAGGCCATATAGGCCTACAAAAGACGCAGGTGCAGGCCGCTGTAGGGGCGACAACAGCTTTATAGTACTATGACGTAGCTTAACGAAGACGACGTCATCCGAAGATTCACTACGGTGCACACTAAGAGCTTTCCTCATGCCCTAGCCGCCGATGAGAACGGGGTAGAAAGGCGTGAAAAGAATTTGTCCATTAAACGAGAAGCAATTGAACCGATGAAGCAGGGCAGAGCAAATGTGTCCTTGCCGATGGTGTTTGTTGTCGCCCACTTGCCGTTCAGCAGCCAATACGCGCCGCGTGGTGGTGCTATAAACGCCGCTAATGTCGTGAGTCGAAGTCGATTTTTGAAGCCTAAAGGACACAGACCTCGACGAATATAGTACGACTGAACATTCGCCCTGTTGCCTGACTAGAGAACAGTGCTACGTGACAGTCCTGATAGTGACTGTTGCTAGCGTCGCCGATATGATGAGTTGCATTAATCGACAAGTGTGACTCAAGGGGCCCGCAATCCTTACACACATTCCATTGAGAGCAAGAATGAGTGCAGGCAAGGTTGTCGGCATCTCGATGTATCAGGCGCGCTTTGTTTTCTAACAAAGACATTGTATTAATGAAAGACCTACGGCTTCAACAAACGAAATATATTTTTTAGGTTAGTTCATATAGGGTTTTTCTGTTGAGCTTGAGGCGGCACTATTTAGCCTGAAGGATGGCTACCAAGTATTTAGAATGCTCGCTCGAATTGACAGCATAGAAGAGATAGATTTCAAATGATGGAAAGAGCGGTCTCCAGTATATTGTGTTTCGTATGCATGAAGGACAAGCGTGCGAGAAACGTGACTTTCCTTACTTTGATAAATGTATTTATTAGAGGAGCGGCTATCATTATTCACGGCCTAATTATTCATGAATAATTGTCCTGTTTGATTTAAGCACAGGACTACGCGGGTACGAAATCGTACTCAGTTAAATATTAGCAAACACGTGCAGTTTCTTTCATCCTCTTAGGCAAAATTACCTGCCAAACCAGTCGTGAATATAGTATCTAATTGTATTGGACCTGGTTGTTGTAATCTAGATAAGACAACGAGGCTGAAGATGGAAAGGACGTAGGAACCGGTAAGAGCCTCGCACTTAGTGACGGTCTGGGTAGGAACAGATAGCTAGTGATACCACAACTAGCAGGGAGGTCTTTGCAGCGCTGGATAGCCCCTATATCGGGCCGAAAACAAGCCGTAGCCCGATGCACACCCGAATTAAAGGGGAAGGAATGTTGGCGCTGCTATCGAAGGAAAGCAGGATAAAAGGATCAGGGTACAATAGTGGACCGTCTGGCGGTCCTTTCTTTTCTGAGATTCCCTGCTTCTGACTGTCAGACGACGGCGGCGGCGGCGGCAGGCGTTGACTCTTTATATGCTAACCGCCATGTTGCTCTCTTTCGTCCTTGATTTGGTAAGAGCGACCGTCAGCTCGTCGTATCTGTCGAAGGAGGAAAGCGAACGACCACAGACTCAGTAGCGATTACTACTTGAAAGCGGCACAATGACACCAACAACTACATACTATTATTACATGGGCGCCTGAAAAAGGCACTGCTTTCCTATGCTAGAGAAGGAAGGGATAACGACAAGGAGAGAAAACCAAATGCGAACGCTAGATGGACCACGGAACCGAACGGGTAGAGACCATTATTTAGCCGCTTGATGAAGGGCAGCCACGTAGACGACTGGCCAACCACCCAAAGGCACATTTTTGCTTTTAGTGCATTCGAGCTGTCCTGCCAATATCGCCAGCCGACAGAGTTGCCCGTATTAGGTGTTCACGACCGCTTCTTTCAGTTCCTTTTCGGGGGGCCAGATGCATTCCGTCGCTGACGTCTGTTATAGTAGGGATTCAATAGTGCAGTAATCGAACTAAACATCCCAAGGCTGCCCCTCACAGCCCCGCTATCACGGTTCTTTTGCTTTTTGGGTTGCTTTTTTACATTTAGATTAGACGCATTGCTTCAGCCGACATTTTTTGCTTCGAGGAACACTACTCTTTCTATTCAATTCTATTGCCTGCCTGCTGTGCCGATGGCATGGAGGTGATACCGTTCGGAAGCGTTCAAAGTAACGAGAGTTATGCAAAGTGACTGTTTTCGAAGGATTCGAAACGGTTCGAAGAAAGGACGCTGTCACCTTCCTGTATGAATACTGCAAAAAGCGGTCAGCCGAATTATCTCCTCCTTGCTTCGCCTTTATGATAATGCGGGCTGCTGTAATTAAATGCGGATCCACAGTCGACGAAGTTCGCCGATGAAAAATACGCAAACCCTATGGCTTGCCACTTGGCGATTTTTGGGGGGTCGATATGCTTTGAAATACCGCATCTCGATTCGTACTGTCGTGTACGTTCGTTAGTTGGGGGTGATATTAATTTTCGAGGACATTAACGGCCAATAGAAGTTCTGCATTTTTCATATAGGTGACCGAATACTTCGAATGCCCGAATAGTTAGTAGCTGCATTTTGAAACGTCTTGAATTTGTTTTGATTAATATGTTATTAAATATCATCCCATTTCGTTTGGCTACGAAGTTCGTCAGTTCCACTTTTATATAGGTTTTATATAGGTCCAGCTATAGGTTTACATCGGTTAAGCCGTAACAGGTCTGCGATAAGGACCCACTCGTCGTAATGTTAAGTAAAAGAGAACTGACATCACAGCTCGGCTACCTGTGGGCAGTTTGTTTCGTAATTTCGTCAATGCTGTTATTAACTCGGTAAGTACGAGGCGAATTATCGATGCTGCAAAGCAAACGTTTGAGGAGTTACGGAAGTTCTAATATATATAGGCGCCTAGCGTGCATTTTCATGTCACCTCCTACTAATGCTTATCGGTATAGTCTGGAAGTCGTCCTAGTATTTACCGAAAATATATTTCTTAATAATTAGTTATTCTTAAAAAGTGACTATTAAATCCCGTTTCCGTACACCGTGCCCCATTGATGGGCAATCTCCAGCGTCTTTAACCAGCGTTTTCCAATCAGCGATTTCATAGTTTCCTTTTCTCGGCTTTATGTGTCAATAGTTATAGTAAACTATTTCTACTATTTCGTAATAATTTAAACTGATCAAATGTCTCAAGTATATTCGGATATTTCACGTAGAAGCTCCACGAACAGTTGAGGCGCTGGGATATTTTTCCTATGAGTAACTATAAACTTGTTATCATTTTTACTAAGAGTACCTTCAAATGCCGTGGTCGACTTGAAAATCACGAGAGAGAGAGAGAGAGAGAAAAACAATGTCACTTTGATGATACGCGGAACAAAATGAAAGTATTGGATAAGAGTCAGAGAGAGGAGTAGAGAGAGCCAAATGAAAAGAAAGGCTCATTCAAGAGAAGTTATTGGATAAGGAGCAACAGGCCCTGCGTATACCGACAGCGATCTGTGCGGTGGTCATAGGACGCAATGTCTCATGTATGCACCCCTGCTATAAGAAATCTTCCGTCGTAAAACACATTCCATTGAGTTCGAAGCAATAGTGCGGAAGGGGTGTCTGAGGCACTTCCTGGGTACATCTTGCACATTTGCTTGTCTGGTGAATACTGCGTAGTAAGCAGACCACACAACGACCTTTCGCAAAGACTCGGTTGAGCCAGCATCATTTGAAGGTTAGTGTTACTTCGTCTATTTTACTTTTGATGTTGGATGCCGGACGGTGGAGCGCTTCCACTTGGTTTCAAGCCGTTGTTAGTCAGCATGGCGCAAAAAAGCGCCGACTTATTGAACGTTTCTGATTGCAATACAGACATGCTAAGGTAATTCTAGAATGCAGGTATAGACGAATACAAAGGAGAAAACGCCTAGTTGGTGGTATGGATGCAAACTTCAAACCCTGTTTGCTGTGTTGATTGGACATCAACGGATTTTAAAGCAGAAGGATCATATCAAAGAATGGTAGAACACTTAAGGTTTGAACATACTGCGTTCACTGTACGGCGTTCTGTGCGTATCATCCATCTTCGCGTACATCGTACCCTACACGTTATAGCCGATATTCATTAGGACCGCGCTTATCTGTGTTTCACGGAAAGGTAAGAGTCATAATGTGCTTACCACAACTTCGCAAGTTCATCTACCATCACAATCTGATTTCCTGTCCTTTGTTGGCTCTGGGGTCTGGCTAACATTTTATATTTTTCTTCAGCATCCTTTAGTGCGTCCTTTGTCAGCTTCTGTCGCTTTTCTTACCGGCCCTTCAACCTTCATCTTAGTTCGCCTCGTTGATGACTGGCAACAACTAAACGACAATGTAATGCAGCTTTACGTGTTTTTATTTGCGCCGATGTCTATTTTCGTCCACTTATTCGGTGCGCATCGCCGTATCCATTCTCCCACGCTGTCCGTCCAGCGGCCTCATTCTATCCCCCATGACACTGGTAGGCATACATATGATCTGTGCTCGACCAAAGTATGGCATCGAGGCGTTAGGCCTTGGCAGAAGCCTAATCTCCCGTACTCTTACACGTCTCGCCGGGATGCCTCTGCTTCCCGGCCACTCTCCGGACGAAAGCCAGGTGCTGCTGGTGGCTGTACAATTGGACGTTACGAACTAGGAAATCAACTAGTTGGCTCACTTGAATAAAATGTCCGTTCAATGACCGCTGATATCGCTTTGTCTCATTATCTTTCTTATCACTGCCCTGACGAGCATAATTGCCATACAACCGCTGTGTCATCTGATGTCTGCTATCCTTCGTCCTAACGCCGACGAACGTGCTCTACCTTTACCTAAGGTAGCCACACTACCAGATCGTCGACCGTTGCGTTGGCTGGTTGAATAAATTGGTCGTGTTCTACTTTCTACGTTTTACGTTGGTTCTTAGCCTTGCGTCATTATCGTGTACTCTAATGGTGCTCGTTTACTCACCGGTCCTTAATGCGCACCAGATACGCGCAGATATCTGCTAACTGAAGCAAAATCATGGAAGTATCCTAACCGTTCATTTCAGGTGAAGAAGAGCTGAAGGTCTAAGAAAGGCGAAGGTAGCATAATTGGTCATGTAGGGTAAAGCTACTGTTTTACTATACTATGGGTTGTCAGGAAAAAAACGGAGGTCACAAAACAGCTGTCTTGAAAGTGGGCTTTACCCATTGAAGGAAAGATGTTTGCTACAAGATCAAGAACACGAGACCAAGGAAACTGCTCCTACACCGTAATTTTTTCGCATACTACTCCAGTTGAGTCGCGGTACAAACTATAGGAGTTGAAGGCTTTGAAGTCAAATACTAACCACTTCTAGGTCTTTTTAGTTCTTCTACTGTCTTTGAGGCCAGAACGTCGTTACCTAGTGGCAGCTGCCTTCAATGACCGACCTCCTGCTGAGCAGGGTGAAGTGGCATCCAAACATTGATCCATTCAAGTTCCCAGCCTCCCAGCTGCAGCCCGACCACCGTAATCTCGTTGTGCTCGCCTATCGTGGCAAACGTGAAAGTCAGTTGAGGCACTGTCATTACAAACCTTCCAGCGTGCTTACATCGTCGCATTGAAGGCTACCCTCCTCAAAGCACCTAAACATTGCGGAGCCGAAGTACTACGGAGAAGAACCAAGGAAAACGCAAGGAGAAGAGAGAAAAAGTGTGACAGGAAAAGCGAGCTAAAAAGAAACGGCCGTGGCGAAAGGTTAAGAAAGAGACTGGACCAAATGGCAATCAGAGGTGAGCAGCTAGTCACTGTCGCATTCAAGGGTACTCGATTAATGATACTGTCCGACAACGTCCGGTTACAGCTTTATCGTTAAAGCTAAAAACGTTGTGTTGCGGCGGCCGCTACGCGGTCATTGCACCCTCGACATCTGCGCATCCATGTCAAAACTTTTCGAACCGATTCTGCAGCAACCTTGACGTCAGCCTTAGAAGCTTAGCTTGAAGGCGTATCGTGGCCACATTTTCACCCACCGTAGCGCCTTCTTAAGGGTCGTATCAAACCCACATAGCACTTGCGTCTGCTGCGATTGTACATTTTATGGCAGTGTTACATTTAACAGTTCCCTCAGTAAATATTTCGTCAGAACATGATTTTTTTATACTACTGTTATCCACATTTCAACTGTTACGGCCGCACTATTCGATAATAATGTATTAACAACAGGGTTTAAAGTACCATACACCTGAAATTCCAAATAAAGCATTTCAGGAGTTGAATTTTCGACAGCGGAGCGCTAAGAGGATTTATGCTGAAAATCCTTTGGGGTTTAACCTTAATCGGAGGGCAGAGTTTGTGTGAGGAGTATACAGACATTTTGTCATAGTGATAAAGGAGTCATAGGAAGGGTGGAAACAATAGCGACTAACAAAAGGGTTTGCGTCGAATATGTAGGTTCATGGGTTTTGTTTGGAATGTGTGCGTACTATCTCGAAAACCTAACGCGAAACTTCTAGAATTGGGGGAACGAAGGGATCTTTGATAGGGATAAACTTTATAATCCTGAAATACCAACGATAATTTAATCTGTTCCCACTTAATATAACGTGTCAATTAATAACCGGATAACGGATAGGTGCAGCCTGGAATAGTTTGTAGGAACAGAAGAAAATAGGTTGTTAAAAGTGGCATGCAAAAACCTATAATAGCATTGACTGAGTGAAAGTTTCTAGGAATCGCACAATCAGTCATAATGGAAACGATCGCCGAGCCAATCGTGTTCCTACTAGCATATTAGATGCAGTAATAATAACTGTTGCGCGGTTTTTCATGAAAAGTTTAAATCTAATATTTGGCTGATATCATGATTTTGACTGGAAATCTAAAGAAAAATACAGATCAGTACTAGAATAGCGGGAATTTCTTTATACTGTCAGTCACAAGCATGGTGATACAGTCATAGAGCTCAAAAACATCTTCATTTATAATTAGTATTCATTGTGTAGTCTTTAGTCAGAAACTTATGCGCTCATTAACATTCTTTGAAGCTCGAAAGAAGCTTTTAGAGCACTGAGGTGGATATTTTAGGTGCGGTAAATGTTTAGTAAATCCGTTGGGTACTTTTCAAGACTTCATGCTTTTGTGCAATCTCGTCGGTTGCCATTACTGAGAAGGAACAATAAGGCGTCATTTATGTCCGGACGAATATTTGCAAAGGTTCCGCGTTTTTTCAGTGTTAGCTTAGGACCCATCCGCAGATAGCTGCAAACGTCAAACACATTTTTCTAAATTGACTCACCTCTGGTGCTCCTTAAAACTCAAGTAAGCACCTACAATCACTACTGGAATCGTAGCTTGTAACAAACTTTAAATGCTCATTTTACACTAGCGTATACTGATCTTTCATATTCACGACCCTTCAAACCATAGTTCTCACACCATCTATCAGGTGTAATTGGCTTCTCAGAAGTGTCTCTATTCATTATTCTATTCCTTAGTAGATACCATATATCTGTCATACTTAGCTTTAAATGGTATTCTAATAAATAACCTTAAAAAAATGTTACTTTCACAGCACCAGATAATATTACTTAACTATACTAATAATACGTTCGCTAAACTACATTAATAAAAGGCTAGATATATATTATTGCTATGTAACTTTGCATGAGGACTCGTATCCACCTTCCCTAGCCTTTTTTTTCAAACTTCCAGTTTGTGCACATCTAAAATCAAATACGCTTCTACCCAGCTTATTGTATCACATACACCCACTTCTTGCATCTCCTCCTTCCTTTGTCTTAATTTATATATATATATATATATATATATAAATTATAGTTCTTTAAATCTGACTCGCAGACTATATTTAGTTGAATATATTTAGTCCAATCAAATTAAACCAGCAAACGGCACGCATCTCCTTCATCTATTATCGTCTTCTTTCATTGTTTTTGTGAATTTCAGTTAACGTTACGCGACTTTACTATACTTAATTGTTGTTGGTTGTGCCATTGCGCGAGGGAGCTTCGAAAATGTGTAGCGGGACTGTATTTGTCTGAAGCTGCCTTTTCAGGGTGTTACCTCCCGGAATGGCTAGCTCAACGACGAACAATAAGACTGACTTACTGTTCCTGTTGTTTACGCTTAATGCTCAAGGTGTCTACTCTGTACCGCAGGAAGTACCTTTGAGGAGGACGAGGAGGTTTGCTTGCGTTCAACGTGTCGGCTTTGTATTCAAGGCGCCCATAGCTCTCCTGTTCAACCAGTCCAGTGCCCCACAGCGCACTTTACGTCTTTACGTCTTTAACAGTGGTGCCTCATCCATAAGATGGTGGAGTTGGGCTTTGTAAGGACAGTAGTGGAGAACACAGCAGTAAACTGACTTGTCTTGGTTCTTTCTGCTTCCCGAGCTTTCTGGCGGATATCTGCTCTACACACAGTAAAGGGCGACGGGCCAGATATAGGGGAGATCCGACAAACTGCCCCTGATGGATGCTACTGGCGCTCGGTCGCTTGCTCTCTTAACTTAACTGGCCCCTGTTTACTGACATGCTTTCAGTTCGCTGCCCATTATCCACCCTCGTTCCTTCTGCTACAGCCTACGTTCCTGGTTTCGCTGTGTGCAAAACTCTAGTACTATGATACGGCATGCCACTACCGGGAGTGCCTTAGCTGCTCCTAAGGGCTCGTTGCGAATAGATAATGCTTCGCTGGTACTCACTACCGTCGAAGCCGTGGTAACAATCTTGGGAATGGTTATATAATAGATGATAGGTCGTTGGCTGTGGTTACAGGTTTTTGTCTAGCGCCCTCCCCAGCCCCTTACTACCTATCATCATTAACCCAACCCCGCTGCTATTATTCGCTGCTGGCACCCAGCTATACTGCAGCTGATTTCCCGCAGACTTCCGAAGGCTAAATCGAGCCATTCTTTCAACCAACTATGGTTGACGACTGAAATCCGGGAATGTCTCACCTTCGTGGCCTTCTTATAGCCTTTACTATAAAGGACCTGCCTCTGCGACAGCCGTGAGAGGGAAATACTTAATCAGACCTACCTGCCACCGCTGCTGCGGAAATAGCCCACTAAGCCAAGAAGCTACGAAGGGGCTGTTCTTCTGTCTAACTTCTGCTGGCTGTGGCTGTCAAAAATGTTATTCAGGTCCTGCTTGGATCATCTACCCGACTTGTTATCGGTAGCGCAGTCACCCTGACACAGCAGGCCGTCGTGCGTCCACGTGCATGCTTGTCTCTGTCCACGAATACGATCAAGCCATCAATCTACCAATGATTACAGCAGTTACTCCGAACCCATGGTTAGTTCAATACTGCAAATGTACTGCAAGTGCTACATACGACTGTTTGCTTCCAGTTTACCGGTTTAATAGCTTCAGTCTCTTACTCGCGGGCAAAAGATCCTACAGCTTTTACCCCCTATTACCTCCAACCTTACTTCTTTTCAGATCACCTGCTCCCCAAGTATTACACCGCAAGAACTTGTAAGTTTAAACTACTCCAAGAGAACCAATCGCTTGGTCGGGTTATTCTGCTTGCCTGACCTATGGACACCCACAACCGCTGCTCGCTGTCCATCCAACCGACTTAACTTCCATAAAATACACGGCCATAAGAGTCCACGTAAGTAGCTGAGCATGGCTATGAGCCAAATCGGAGGCTCGTTTTATCGTTATTAAGATAACGCGGTACAGATTGTTCTCACCCAAAGGGATAATCTGAAAACTAAACAAACAATTGCTTAAATGCGTACCGTTCGTTTGCGGCAGATGACTAGAAGAATATATTTGATTTGCTTCTTTTATTTGTGCCTTAATGAGAGCAACTACCGGAGAGGAGTGATTTTGAGCGCCCGCGGATGGGGTCAGTGGCAGTGGCAAGACTACTCAGACCGGATCGGGTCACATCGACTTGCGGATGAGCGTACGACCGTTGGCAATAAGGGTAAAGGACTAGGCTAAGAGGGAGAGCTAAAAATATGCTGATGCCTATGGCCGATTTTCTGATTTAAAATCAATATCCAAGAAGGAGCAGTGTGCCAAGTCGCGATAATACGAGCGCGGTGCCTATTCATCAATATTTGTATAGAAGATTCTGCGGACGACAAATAATTGTATCTAGCTACATTTTTCTTAAAGTAAGTTTATGTCTTTCCTCGTTAGGCGTACCGCATAATAGGGGTCAGCTTCTTTGGGGGCGGTTATGAAACAACGGGTTTGGGACAGCTGATCTAGAACCTGGAGCCCTTTGGGGATTCGCGTCAGTAGATCCACCATCACCATCTTCTATATTGTATACGCAGTGATCTATATGGGCCTACCAGTTCGTCAATGAGCGTAATGCATTCCACTATGGATAGCAGCGATCAACTCGTAAATCGAAGATTCCTTTTTAATCTGATATTATTTTCGTTATTTTTTAATTTTATAGGCATACCATGGGGCTGATTCGTCGTATTGAACCCAATGCGAATGCATCAAGGTCGTGCATAAGATCCCCCTTTGAAGACGGGAAAGAATTACGTGGTCTTTTACCATGGGTTCAAAGTAAAGCGAGTATGGAATCTTTTTGCATTAAAGCACGTTGGACTGCGATTACGAAAATCGTATAGGTACCTAATTGCTAACAATATTTTGTATGTATAATATAATCATTGGTATTATAATGTCAGCGCTATTTGACATACGTAAGTTGGCTGTTCCGCTGACGCGAAAGGTAGTGAAAGGTCCACGAACCAAGTTCCAGGACGTACTAAAAAGGTCTTTTGTATTAATGCGAATCTATTGATATTCGATGACCGAAAATAGCTCCTTCTGACCGCACTTTAATTTCGATTTTGTGCTGAAGCTCCATTATGCTAGACCTCTCACTGGCTGATTTTCAGCAAACTGGCCATTTGTCGCCAGCGGCAATGTTACCATTACGAGGTCACATGGTGAGGTGCATACAATTACGCCTCAAAAAATCTGCCTCAGGAGGTCTGCCTGACTTGATGAAGCGCGAGCCAAAGATTACAAGCGTATGCTTCGCGATTTCTGTGGGAATGTCGAGAGAAACCTGCTCAATTTACTATAGAAAATAACTGCAAGTCAATCGACAATTCTAGAAAAAGGTTGTTGTTAACCATCGATAAGATAATTTTTGACAGCGTGTAAATTTTTAAATTGCTATATTATTGTTGGGTTAGGTTTTTCTTTATGAACCTTTTGTATCATTGAGATTGTCATCTATTTATCTTAGTTTATCGCGAATAGTTAATTATAGAGATAACGTACTTTATTCATTATTATTGCTGCTATTAAAAGGGTCATCTCGTTCTGGTCTCAGACCATTTTCCGCTCGATTTTTCATAACCTACCTACCTACCTACCTACCTGGCTGGCTTGAAATCAGTCCAAAAATCAATACTCTATCGACTGAGCAACTAACGATAACGGTTGGGCCAAATGGTACTGGGTAACCAATCTTTTCCGCCTAGTTTCACCGATAATAGTCGGCTCAATTTGTGCGATAGATGAGCCGGCCTAGGAATTAAAAACAGTCTACATACTAATACAGGAAGCAAACTTCTTAGCGACCACATCTTGGAGATGGCCTAGTATCTATAGCTAAGCACGATACAGACAAAGACAGCGCGTTTGGAATTGAATTTACAAAACATCGGACTTGTCTGCGTCAATTAAATGGAGCCAAGTTTCATACTTCGGCTCCGTTATGTGTGAATTGCTTTTTTCACCTATACTCAAACTAGGAAAAAAAATGTACGACCGCTACGTCTCTCAATTGAAGTTCTCTGTTCAATGAAAATGTACTAAATGTGTAGCAGCTGAGTGCCTATTACCATTCGTGCGATACCTCTACAAACGCTGAGATCCTTGTCGTTAGTGATCTGAATATCCGCCACGTCTCAGCCGTCCAAAATGCAATGGCATTATTACTCAGAGGTTGAGACAGAACCAACCAGAGTCACCGTTCTTTGAACAAGGTCTAGTGTGCTATATGCAAATACCTTTCAGTGGTCCCAATTAACGTCAATGAAATGTACCGTAGCGCCTGCGCACTCTAGACCGGGACGCCATAAAATTAGTGACCACGAACGAGCTGGCAAGGGCCTCTGGAGCTTTTTTGATTTTAATTTTCAAACGTAATGACAGGCGCAAAATAGGAGCAAAAATGTTCACGAAAACTGGTTCGAAAAAAGGCTCTCCTTGTACCCACTGACGAAACGTTCTCGACACGTCGTTCTCAAACAAATAAATAAATAAAAATAATAACAAAGTCGCGTTCCGTTTGCGACTAAAATGAAACTGAAGTGGTCGGCCGTTGTATAACCTCCGCGAGCCTCAAAGCCATATGATTCTACGATCAATCCGCTCAGAGATTCTACACACGAACGTACAAGTGTTAATCATATTAGGACAACAACGACGAAAAATGAACAGCTATAGCGCGTAGCTAGATTTTTGTGAAGCACATAAAAATAGATTGTTTTTTTATTACAACGGACAATATGTCTACGTGTGCTTAAACGGGTTGTAGAACGAGAAATATATACACTATAGCAATATGGACACTGTAGCCATCAAACAAAAGCTCTACTAAAATTGTGAACAAGTTTTAATATAGATAAACATGATTTTTACATGTCTACTAACTGTCCTCGGATTCAGTAGTTTTACAGCTTGAAAACACGGCTTATTCAGTTGCAACACGAGGTTTGGATATAGACTAGGGTTGTTGTACGATAAACATATATTGCAGGTCGCTCGGAATAAAAAAGCCTAAAAAGATCAGGCTGATATTTCTAATCGTTTCAGATAGCAGTAGTAGCTAGACTTCTTTGTCAAATTTAGGCTATGCACGCACTCCAAAATCAATGACAAGTAACAGCCAGAGGAATGTTTGAGTGATAAATAGCTAACCTCAAGATGCTTTTAGGAGCAGGGAAGTATTCCTAGCTCGCAGTTATTGGACAGTAGAAAACTACCGGGCGTAGGCAGCACGGGTATAGGTCGAGCAGAACGTGCTAGCTGGCGGTCCGATTTCCGCTAGTTTCCATTAGAAAGCAAACTGCTCCTGAGCTTTTTCTTGCCGCCCCCACCTCCGCCTTTGCCCCAGTTAATGCCTATGCGCCCATGGTCATGTCGTTCCTGATGAAGTGCGCTCGCCCCACTTTTCTCCGCTTCCAATTGGCCTCAGCTCAGGAACAGAACAAAGTTCTTCCTTATTTGTACAACCGGAAAATTTGTTTCCTTAGAAAAAAGGTGTTCCTCAGTAGCTGAAAGTCGAAAGGGTTCTCGTTTTCTTTCCCTCGTCTCCGCAAGCACCATCACCTCAAATACTCCTGATTTTTATTTTTCGATTTGATGCCCCGACTTCGTGCGCAGCCTTGCAAGCCACACGGCCTCTGCCGCTGTGCATCTCGGAGGTGCCATTTCTAGCGCAGTCAGTTCTTTTCCACTTTCGTAACGCATCTCGTTGCCGTGGAACATTGTGGGGCAGTGGGCGATCTGTTTGCTAGCAGTTCCGTATGGCCAATAGTAATATACGGCGTGTGGCCTGGCTCCTTTTAGTCGCCTGGCCCGTTAACTCGCACCATTGTGCAGTACTTTCGCCTCCCCTAATGCCTTTCTGGAACACCCCGGCTACTTAAGTTGGCAATAAATAAGCTAACCGTTTGAACTGACGAATCGACAGAAAACTACAAACGACGCAGCTTTATTCGAGAGAAGAACAGAGAAAAAGACCACGTGGTCGCCTCATTTTGCATATACGTACATGTACATTGTATCACAGAGCATATCCACGTGCGTACGCATATCGTGAAGACAAATTAGGCGTCTGGAACCCGGATAGCGAGGAACCGTGTAATATACCAACAGCCTTACCCCGCAACACTTTTGTCCGCGAAGCTCACCGATGGTGACTATGATACGTCCTCCATTCAGTGTTCGGGCTCGTCACTAAGCAACTGTTTAATTTGGCGACTACTACCTGTCGTTTGGCCGATATTGTTTTATATGTCATGAACCAGTCTCGTCGAGACAGACGCAGCATGGCTGGAAACGACCGATAGTGGAGTAGGGTAACACCAACGAGCGCGGTCATCGGTCATCTAGTATTGTACACTGTACGAACAACGTTACCGGAATGCACGGCCCACCAGCTAGCTGAGTGCGACTGCTATCCTCAATCGAGGATAGAAGCCTCAACCACTCTCCCTTTCGCAGTACCTCTTTAACAGGTGCACTAACTTCCGTTTACACATCCAAACGTGCCTTTCAGGGCTAGCTCTTAAAGCCAACAACCGCTGAGTCTGACACAGTTCCGACAGCAGTCTACAAGGCCACCAACAACATCATCATAGCTGGGTGGCCATGTCTGTCGATGTGTGCATGCATTATCTTGAACTGCAGACGGAGAAGCAACAACAATGGTTGCACGATGCGACCGTCGTCCGGGTCGATGTGGCAACAGCGGTGGATTGGAACGGAAAGGGTTCATAGCAACGTTGGTGGCAGTAGTAGTACATGAAGCAAAAGCAATCGATGTAGTGCTGGTAGTCTTGGGGTAAAAAAGAACGACGAAATGTATTGTAGATGCAGCAAGAGTGACTGCTTCTTGCTGCGGTGCGGCACCAACAGCCATCCATGTGACATCGGCTGTTGAAGCATGTGCAATGGCTGTTCGCCGTGTGGCAGCGGAATATGCTATACATAATGGAAGAGCTCGTCCATGCGTGCGAGATGAGTCCACGGCGGATCAATCCGCTCGCTTGGCCGCACATGTTGCATCATAGGTTATGAACAAAGAAGTTTTTATAAAAAATACAATTGATAAGTATCTCTGATGTGTTTATGGTGACATTTATAATTCGGCAGCAAATCATTACAGCGCGTTAGATTATCGAACAAATTGGTGTTGTTATCTTGCAGGTATCGACTAGCAAGGTTAGGGCTGGGATGTTGCAAGTCGATGAGCGCCAATTAGGGCCAAATGGGAAATGCATGCATTGGGGAGCTCCATACAGGTCGTGCACTCGGTGGCCGAGTGAAAATTGAACGATACAGCCAGCTTCCTTTTCACTATTCTGCCAGAAAGTAACTCCGGAGAGACCGACAGTTCGTACTGCTAGTGTCCAAGCGAGGAAGTTTATTTCGACACAAGAAGAGTCGTCGAGAAATGAAGCGACTTTTCCCTCTCGGCACTACTTGTTCGTACGCTGATCATTACCTCATCGCTATGGCGACAAGGAGGCACGTACTGCCACCTTCAGCTCTACCTTTACTACCTAAAATCATGGTGGTGGCCAGGGTCAGCGATCCCAATCCCAACCCAACTGTGGCAGCGTCGTTTTACACTTGTGGCTGAGGTAGGGTGCTGTGGTGGTGTAAACGATTGACAATGAGACGAAACGGAGCAACAGAGACACTAACGATAGAATGACGCAATCTAGATCCAGCGGTCACTCAATGACCTACACCTACTGGCTATGCCCAGTCCGTCATTTTGATTTCATAGTCCCCCTAGCAACACCTGGTGTCAGACAGACAAAAAAACAAGGCCGCGCATTCGACAGTAGCTTCGAGGGTACGATGGTTAGATGCTGGTCCGTTCGTGCGTGACGGCAAAATGCGCAGGACGTTTTTATGAGTACGCCGTCAACAATAATGGGCTGTCGCAAAGTCGCCCGCTGTTAGTTGTGGCCGATATAGCGCAACCTGTCAGTATGAACTAGTTTTATTACGTTGTTCTGCATAGCAACACGCAAGACCTACACGCACACAAGATGCTTGTCCTTATTGTCCCTGAATAGATCAATTTTACCGAAAAAGTCTCCAGTAATGTCAGTGTGTCTGTTTGTGTTTAAGCACTATATCTGTACATAACCATGTATGTGTACACAGCATCGGATGCACAAATACTGTGGCTGCATATGTTTAGTAGAGCTAATACTGCCCGTTTGATAATGGATACAATGAAGCAAAAAAAACAGCGACGACTCCGCCGCAAGGAGCCCACAGCAAACAGGTGCGTCGAAGAGACCAATTCGCCCACAAGGGAAGCATGCGAAAGTTGACTTTAGGTTCACTGATGCATCCAAGCTTGTAATTCAATGCAAAGATTGTTTTACATACACAGAGGAAGGACATAGGGCTGGGTTTTGTTGGCGGCGCCGAGAAATAACACAGTTTGAATTGACGACATAAAGAGGAAGCTCATATTGCTAAGGGATTTTCACTACGCACTCTCGTGGAAACACCTCAAAGGAGAGAGCAGGCCTGAGTAGCAACGAACATATAGACTAGTGCGACCAATTACTGCCGCGTACCAATGCTCCATCCCGTGATGAGGGCTTAACAAACATTTAACTATATATACTGCAGAATCTACCCTGTGAGACTGAACAACGTAAAAAAGTATATATACTACATGGCGTATTTGTATTAACCAGGCGACTATCAAACACAGCGAGGTATGCCTGATTAACGTTTTCGCAGTATACGTACATGCTTTGATAGTGACTGAACTGTTTATGAATTTGTATCTGTATTTCTGAATCTACTAACGTATACAATTTGAAAACAGATTTTGCTGAATAATGGTCGCCTTTTCGCCAACTAAATCACCTGCTCAGTATGGCCTTTAATAATTTGTAAAGTCGAACCTATCAATAAGCTAAAACGAAGCCATCTCCGGCTGTTCCCGTTAAACTGAGACACAAGCGATTGTCGTAATTTTTTCACACAACCGCTAGACATAGCTCAATCTAGTTTACCACTACCACCAATGGTTGTAAACGCGTGCGTAATCTACTTGGAAAGAAACACGACTGCCCATTGCTTCGTTCACCTGTCACATCTTCCCATCCCGTTTGACCCACCCGCTGCACTATCGAATCACGTTTCTATTCTCATATTGAAATAAATTAGTTAAATTCTATATCATATAAGTTAAAAATCTATTCTGCCACACAGGATTCTTCCACAGTAGCACCGGTAACAGAAGTACAACCGTAACTGAGCTGAAAGTCAATATCGTTGTTGTGATTAGCCAAAATCGGCGGCGCCATCTCTAGTCACGAAGACAGAGCTAGCAGCAGTGTTAAGTTGGTGCCGAAAACTCTCTACGTTCGTGTCCTTCGAGCCCGGGTCGAATCCTTCAAAACCCCTCGAGCCGATTAAGTTACACGGCGAGATCAGAACCCAAATTTGGCTCTTAGAAAGGCACTGTTCTTGCCAATTTTTAATGGTACTGCTTTTCGTTCCGCTTTATCATTGTCGAAAACGCATTGCCTATCGCTAGCGACTTGTTTTATGCCAAAGGAGAATCTAGCCAAAGCGGAGTGATGTTTCGTGCCCAGCAACATGTCATCCTTAAAGCGACCTATTAGGAACGACCAAAGCTGGCCAACGCCAGTAAAGCAGCAGACATCGAAGACTGAGGCTCGCGCTAAAATCCTTAAATGAGGGATAAATTCATATATATGTAATGCATACGAGTACTACCTTAACCAATAACAACACCAAGTGAACTAACGTGCTACGTTGGCCCAATATTGAAATCAGTGATGACGATCCATTGAAGGGTAAACGTGTAGTCGTAAAACGTTCCGATTCATAAATTAACACAGCTTATATGGTGTGCGTGTCTGGGTAGAATAGTGCTTTTTGAGGAATTAGATATAGCAAGTTAACTACATATTGACATATTAACCAAAAATATACTATAGCAGACACCATTATCGGTATATATATATACCGGCAATATTTATGCGCTTACGTAGCAAACAAGACACTCTCCGTATCCCATACGGAAATACAACGTTGCTAAAAAAAATATTGTAGAGCACTTCATCAAACGAGGGGCAATGCATGAAGCCCGTCTGGCTCTAAGTCAAGTACATCATAGTTCGTACATGCACACATAGTGTACATGCACTGCCCAACAGAAGCGACTGCCCATCAGCAAGGTGCAATGACTGTCATCATAACCGGTAATATCGAACCGATTCAATAGGTTAGCTGCTATTACTAGAATCGTTAACCATTTAATCACCAGCAAATTTACTTGACGAGCTACGAATATGCGCATGTTTCATATAGTAATGATACGGGGAACAACAGGGCTATGGAAGTTGACTTTGACTGAAAAATGGTCGGGGCATTGGTGCTCACCTGAATCTGCCTAACTGTTTTCACTAGCCTGATCACCGAGCTCCCTTCACAGTGCCTTCTAGTAGCTAACATTGTATAATCTTGTACCGCAGGGCCACGCCGACCCTTAAATGGCCACCAACGTAGAACGAGGTAAGTTCAAATTACGTTGTGTACCTATATATATATATATATATATATCGATCAAAAAGGAATTCATTTATGTCGCACCTAACGAGTACGTGGGCACGCGTAAAGACCGGAGACCAACGTCAAACATTAAATATTCGAGAACAACACAGCTGATATGATTGTTGGATTCTGTCCCAGCACTATTCTAAGTTAAATTAATGGCGCCAGGAATCGCTTGAAATCTATTCATTCGGTATAGAATTTTGCAAAGCCGTACAACATATAGGTTAAGTTTACGAGAAGAAACATATCGTTACCAAGTGCTTAGGTAGAAATTCACCCACAGCCGTGGTGGTTTAACGGTAACGTATCTGCCTACCAGACGCATGGGGCACGTAGGATGTTCCAGTACCGCTTTGTACCGGCCAGTCATCTCAGGTAGTAGAAATAAAGTTGAGATTCAAAATACCTACTTTATATAGCAATAAATGGTGGCCACCTACTATTAAAGTGACAGAGCGTCATTGATTTTGACTATCACACAGAGTTTATTACGATCGTTTTCTCTACAGTCGCTTCTTTGACAACCTCATTCGTTGGTCCTTAAAGACACATGCCTATTCAAAAACAACAGGCGGCAATATAATCATCGTTTTAATGCACTCATTAAAATGCGATGCACAGCATTTGGGCCTGATAGGTATTCAGCGTAAAAACTATAGTTAAACATTGTTAGCCCTGTAGAAAATTACGATCATGATTAAATGTCTCGCTTATTGGTAACGTTTCTCATACAATATTAGTAGTATTTGCATAGTGTATAATACGTTGACGTTCTTATTGGAGACCCGCCTTGATCTCAGTTGAATTTCATATCAGACTAATGAGTTAGTTTGAACCCTATACAGAAGAAGTCGGTCGAATATTTACATTAAAGTGGAAGTTACGGCATTTATGTTGCCTGAAAAGACAGCACGTACGTGGCGACGCTCTGCTAACAGCCGACTGACGTAGCGCCATTTAGCCACGTCCGTTTGTCGTGTGGTTAGGGGCGATCGGCTCTGGTTTTCTGAACACTTTCCCCAGCTCTCACTCTTTGCTTTTTTCCTTTCTTCCTCTGTTTCTCCCCCCGGTTCAACCCATATATTCAATGCCTGAAGAGCTGTTTGCTGCTGTTGATAATGCTACCACCGGCTGCTTTTGAAGCGTTTTGGTCGCGTGACGCTGCACGGAACACAACCGTGCTCTGATCTTGTATTAAACTGAGACCAGCTCGCCCAGCGGATAGTGGTTTTGGGAATACGCGGTTCATGATAGCGTCGCTTTCCCTGGTTCTGAGCAAAGCGTTCTGTGTTTCTGACCCACCAAACTACCATTAGACCGCTTTCGACTTTTAAGCTATGTTGTAGCGTAAATATGTGTTTTCGCGACGAGACCAAGTCAGCGAATATATTTACCGGGAGCGTTCGAATGCTGCTGCCTTTCCGCCATTCCTCTTGAGTTGGGCCGGAGCTTCTTCTGCCCCCGTCCCCACATGTTTTACCACCATCTCCTCTTTCGCGCCTTTACCTCGTAACACATCTCCTTGATCGCTGATGCCACTTTTACCATCGCCGCCATCATCATGACCACTAACTAAACAGGCGTCAGAGTACACGCATGCTCATACCACTTGCAGGCAGGCATAAACTTCACCTTCGCCGGCTTCGATCCGAACCTCGCACTATTGCAGTTCCTTCTGAGATTACTGTCATTGTACAACTAGTAGAGGCCAGCCGCCCGCAGAAGCTTCCGCCTCGTACCATTTCCTACGTCTGCCAATGCGGAAACAGAATGTCATCTACTAAGGAAATCTAGAACGAAAAAACGAATGCGAAAACTCGTTCGACAACAAGGAATACCCTGCAGTGCCGATGGTCTTCTACATCACAGCAACAAGGTCGAAAATCGGCTGCGACGGTAGCAGCGTGGCAGGCTACGAGAAGTACACGGCCGTGATTTGCTTGTTCTCTCGCTTTCTCTTTATATTCTAGCATATTCTAGCGCAGATTCGCATTATCATGCTCTAGCATACGCGTTCTTCGACTGACTTTTTATCTTTGTCCATTGCCCCAGCCTCGAAGTGTATTTTACCTCAGACTTGGGTTCCCATCAAAAGGTGCTGTTCTGCGCGCTCGTTCTTCTCCATCGGACGCTTCGATCACAAGTGATACTTTATATTTTTCTACGCTCGGTTTTCCCTTCAGTGCCTTTCTTTGCCTTATTAGCAACATCGTGCTTGCTTGGTAGTATCGATTTGCTGCCCCTTTCTGTTTAGCACCGAACACCATTGCTTCTTACCGAATTTTCGCAGATTTGGTCGAGAGCCATCCGCCTCCCAAAAACAGAACAAATTTGATCATCATAGACTCGCAAGCAGCCGAAGTCATTGCGTAGCCACTGTGCTTGTGAATGCTCGATGGTAGAAAAAGCCTCTTTGGTCTGCGTCACTTTGACTTCTTTTCTGAGCACTACTGCTTCTACGTATTGCGTTGAAGAAAGCTCCAGCTGTTGCTGCCCCTGCTGCTGTTGCAGGACCAGAGGCAAGAGCAGCCGCTACTGGCAATACTGCGACATGAGAGCTACACCCCTCGGTGCTAAACCTCATAGCATGGGCCAGCCAAGTCGAATAAATTGAGGGAATGCAGTGCAGGGGGTAGGGTACCGTAAAGGGATGAGCGAGCTGGAGGGCTTCGATGGTCTTGTCGCTTTGGCCTTCACTAGCCTTGCTTTTCGGTTCCCCAGTCCACTAAAGTTGACAGAGTTGAGTTGAGTCGAGTCGGCAGCTGAACGCAAGCCACTGTCAGATATTCAGACATGTACATATGCACACATACACACAGACATACACACACACTCTAACGCACGCACGCAGAGATATACAAAGGCATTCGTATCTATAATCCGCATATAGTCTCAACGGCAATGGACTATGAGGCAACGGCTGAAAGCCAACAATAGACCGCAGAAGACCTATTCATCATCATCATTCCTGGCATCCGTAATAGCAGCAGAAGCAGCACCCGACGTTAGACTGCTTGCTACCCACGGCTTTGCTTTGGACAGTGTCCTCTGCGATCGCTATTGGTACCGCTGCCATAGCTACATCTGTCATCCGCTGCTAATAATAGTAATGAATTTGGAACGGGGGGTTGAGAGGGTTTAACATCTGACTTGGGTGAGAGCCGAGGAATGACGCAGTCGGGTCACGGGGACGGACTAATCGATCCGCAATGGCGATGGCGACCGCTGCCGGCAACAGCCGAAACCGACGGCAGCATCAAGGGTAGCAGTAGTATATGCTGGCAGCGAGAATAAGTTCTGTTTGGAGCTTGCCCTTAGTACATGCCCCCTGCAAGCCCGTTGCCCTTAGCGAGTTCTTGTCCTTCTGTCGACTGCTTTACCGATCTTGCCCGTCCCTTATCTTCTCTGCCTTCGTTTGTCTCCTCTTCCCTGCCAGCCTGACTCGCTGTAGAAGCTGCTCACAAATACTATTTGGTACGTGCTTGATTTGTTCGTCCGCTTGAGGATAGCGGCATGCCACATCAACTACTGAAGATTTCGACAAGCTCAAGGTTCAGCTCGAAACTAAGGTTCCCCGCTAATGTTACTGCTACCATCCATACCATTTATACAAGACTCGTTGCCTTGAATCTCGTATCGCTTTTACAGCGGAGTAGTGACCATCGATTTGTTGAATGATATGGTGGGCTCGTATATAATGCCTCAAATACGATGCGAGCTCTCACTTGACTACAGTTCACAAGGACTTTAACGGAGTCATCCCTATAGGGATCATTGCCGTCGGCAAGACTAGCAACCGAATTGTTTTCCAATAGAGGCACAATTGTTTGTAGCTGTATAGAACGCGATCCTATGGCAGGCCACTGATTGTCGGAAAATGAGACGAAGCAACGAATGGCTGGATAGTCCAACAGAAGAATATCTTCCGGCTATACAGGTGGCGTATGCCTCTTACTAAAAATCTAGGACATAAGCAGCCGCACCATGGGCGATTGACCTTTAGCGTAGTACCGGTACTGAGCGAGACAGCGCTTGGAAGAGACTCTTGTCTTTTTAGCATCAATCTAAAAAAGGAAAGCTGCTTAAGCGGTGTCTTAATTATTCTTCTAATTTCTTCCCAAATATCCGACTGACTTTAATGTGTGCTACGAACTCCCGAAGGTAACCGAAACGCGTCATAAAATAATAACAGTAATGGTTGGGTGTGTTGGAAATGGCCCAAAATATTTACAAGATAATTGCTTCTGAATGTGTTACTTTCAGTAGCATATACGGATTTAGAAAAGACCGCCACGTCGACATATATACAACAATACGACAAGTACAGACGCGACTATGGTATACACATCTAGACGATACAATCGAGGTGGTAACTGAACACGATTGCATCCAGCCAGAGGTCGCTAGAGTGACTCCCGCCGCTATTTACATTCTAGCTAGTGAGAACAGTACTACCAGTAGCGTCAATGAGAGCCCGCTATCAGGATATATAGAAATATCTACCTGAATCGAATCGATAGGTGGTCGCAACAGCAGTTAAACAGGCGGGTGCCGTACACGTTAATAGGAGCGCACACAAACTGGGGTAGTGTGAGGCCACTGCAGCTATTTGGTGTGCTGCCATTTGGACGTAGATTTTTAGAGGGCAAAAGACACAGACGAACGAACGCGGAAAGGGAAAAAAGTTTTAAGACGCAAAACGGAAGTACAAGTTTTCCTTCCCGACAGACCGAATGTAAAATGGGAGTTCCGCCGTAGTGGCAGTGTTAACTCTAGTCCCTGAAACCACTACAGCTGAAAATAAGGACCGCTCTGAATACTCGATCTGAGGCAAAGCCGACTGGAATGTCTGTAAGAGGATAAGAAGACAACGAAAACTAAATAGATGCAGCTGTTTGCATGAAGGTAATTGATTTCATTTCCGACATGCCATAGAGACGATGCTTTTTAAAAATGGTGGTTTGCCTGTTCTGTCTGTTATAGAGGGGTAAAGTGTTGGCTATGGATTAATTAAATATATACGTACCGACATTATAAACGCATTTGGTTAGAGATAAATACGCCAACGATACATACACACCACAAGTGTACTTAGATAAAAACGAACGTAAATAAAGACAATGTTTCATATAGGAACTAACTATATAGCAAACAAATGATATATCACAGAACGGGCGGTCGTTTACGTTCTCGTTATCTACATATATTTTTTTCTCAAAGTTCAATTGCAATTTAGGAACTATGAGGCAGTCAGATCGTTGCTATTTTTAGAAACAATGATTTGCGTAAGTAGCGACTCCGCCATCTATCGCAATTTTAGTTTCGCCATGTGCATCTACGAAGGTCATATACCTGTCAAAGATAGGACAACATCAAGATGCTCTGTTATAACTTACCTTTACCGAATAGTGTGTTTTAACCATAAAACAATTAGTCATATTATTAACAGGCGGCGACTAGCACAGTTTAAGTTAGCCCTAGCTAGCATGCAGTCATTTTTCACCTAAAAAAAAAACAAATCAGCTTTTTTTGCATTCTGTTACCGCTTCTTGATCTTGTAATCGCGCCGCCACATACAGACAGCTGTCGTATATATGGCCAAATCCACAGCCATAAAATTTGCGTGCACTGAATACGCCCACGCCAGCTTTGAAGTCCAAACGACACGCGTTTTCTGTCTTAGCAGGCCAAAGGACACGCGCGGTTAATAAACACTATTGCTGTAGTAGCAAGAGGCACCAGCCAATGATGATGAGTCTTATCACTTCGTCCTCACGATGTATAAATATGCTTTCATTTTTTTTTCTAGGAAGTGCCACCTCTATTGCGTTATACGTGGATATTATACAATAGTTCGAAATCGGCAAACCACAACTAAAATAAGTCATATTTTAGGTTTCTATCGACAGATACGGCGGCGACGCATTATTGTCAAAAATTTTCCTTCTTTCAACAATTAAGGTTATTTCAGACCGTACAGTATTCGTAGTTCTATTGCCTGCCTCGGCGGGCCTCTTGACTTGCGCCGGCGAAAATAGGCGGCAGCACTGCTACTAAATTTTTTACGCCATTTTGTTATGAATATAGCCCGCAGTTTTCAAACGGTTCAGATCTCTTCAGGCGCCAAAGGAAACGTAAACATGTAAACGATAAAGGCGTGTCCTCGCAAAAGCCCTGTTAAATTTCTGTTGATCGACCGTATACCAATCGAATACTTTTAAAACTCACACAGTAGCAAGAAATTGTAAATAAGGCTATTTTTATGTTTATATAAATAATGTCGCAAAAGGCATATACCGATGGATTAAAGCTGACCGTAAGTTGTTTATATTTATGATCGAACTGCAGCATGGAGGAGAACGCGAGTGAAAATGCAGACGAATAGTTCGTCTGCTTAATTAGATTCTACAGGGTTACACGATTCTGTTTTGTTGATATTCGCTATGAACAAAAGCAATAGTTGCCGTTGTACGTTCTTCCGTGAAATCATCATAATTCTAGCCATAAGCGACGCACATAGTCCACACTGATAGTCAAAATGATGTTTATACCTGTAAAGTGGGTACTTCTTTAGATATTAAGTACTACTTGAGTCGCTATTATTAACAAACCGCACTATTAACATGAATCAGGTTTGTCGTACAAATAGATTCCTTCAGAACTACTTTAGCGGATGTCCTCGATCAAAAGTTTAAGAAATAAGTGAAATGATATTTTTGACTAATTGTACGGTTCACGAACTCCGTGTACTCGGACCAAAATGTTTACAGAAGTACCAGATACGGTTTGTAATGAGAGGGAAATCTCAGTAGAAATTTGACAAGGTAGTATATTACCTATAGTTTCTGATTGCGATGTCGCAAAGAGTTGATTTAATGCACTCTGTGACTTGCTCTTCATCTGTTTGTTTTTTCTGCAGTTTTTTGAACTTCCTTTTTTTACTCAGACTGAGTATTAAACTGGATTGCAGGTGAGCACAACAGGATGTTTCAAAAAACGCTACAATACCATCGCGTTAAACGTATCCAAACAAATTTCAAACAAAAAAAATCAAGGTGTGATGTGTTCTTGTCATAGTGTACTTTCTTGTACTATACACATTCTGTTTTAAAGGCTCACGTCTAGGTTGGCAACAGATTTATCACGTATAGTAGTGTACTTGGCGTTGTTTTATAGAAGCAACCTATGCCGTACAACGAATAATGCTGAATGAACCTTTTTTCGTGTAAAATCGTCCCCTATGTCGAAAGACAGCTTCAGATTGAACTTCCATAAAGTGTTAATTCTTCTCAATACAATATTTGACAGACATTTTGCCGTCTGCCTGCCTGCCTGCCTGCCTGGAATTTTGTTCTGCTAGTAGGCTACCCAGATGTGATGAGACAGGTCAGCGTGGCCTCTTTATATGCTGACACAGGCGAAAGTTGGCCAGACAGCTTTAGAGGACCAATCGTCGATTCAGAACTAGGAGTCAGTGTTGCAAAGGGACCGACTCGCAAATACAGGAACTTTAAAAGGAGTTGAGTTAGGCGTGCTTTAACGACCTGTCACTGACAGAATCGTTGGGCTGGTCCACTTGTATGAAATGGTCGCGGTGCAAATGTATGGTAGTCATGATTAACTGAATTCAAACATCTACTATTACGTTTTAAGGTAGGTTACTACTCGAAAAACAAACACTTAGTTGTTGTCGTTAAATATAAGATGTGCTGAAAATCGTTCTTCAATCTTTTGACAGGTCGGAGCCTTTGATGTTGCCTATTTGAAACAAATCGTATTAGCAGTAATACAAAATGCCAGTAAATGAGTCTTCATCAAACACTTGCTTTCCGAAGAAAAAAAATTAGAGTACAAACAAGGACACTTGAAGATCATATCGAAGAAACTGCGTCATGCACATAGATCTCGAGTTCTATAATGCATGTTAGATTATAAACTGTATTCTTCTTAGCAGAGCAGGGTACCCATTTAAAGTATCATTTGGAGTAAGACTACCAATTTTGTTGGACGACTGTTTTAAGTTTAGAGGCCCAATTTTCCCTAATGCCTCAGGCTCGACGTATATGTCGATGGTAAAAAGTCTGAAGGGGTACGGCACACAGGTGAATATAAAACGTGATGTTTATTTAGTCACGCAGAATACAGACTGTCTCATATTCTAACATTTACAAACATTAAATTCGCTTGCTTTTTTCCAACTCGGGATCAAAGATCTGCACAGATGATGCTTTTCTGAAGATTAACAGCTACAGCCCATACTTTGGCTATCTATTTATGTCATATTAGCTAAACTTGCTAATAGAACCAGCAAACTTAAGATAGCTTTTTAGCTGTCTGAAGTTCGCTGGCTTTTGACTGCATTTTTTTTAAGTCACCGCATTTGCAATTCCATTCGACCACTGCCTTGAGCTTAGTGACCGCTTGGTCTATCAAACTTTTTAGTAGACACGGTGGTCGGGCGCCCGTATTCAACCATTGGGGGAATAGTGCATAATATAAGAAGCCTTTACACGCCTTGTTCGCTGTAGCACTACCGCACTTAGCAGAGAAAGGCTGTTTACATCCGGTTTGTTAATGTGGCCGTACGTGCTCAGCATCGCCGGAAATCCGCATTAATTTTACACAAATGGGAAAATCTAGTTGATGCCAAATCGACCTACGACGTTTCTGCATTACTATCAACCTGAACAAACAAATTCTTAGCAGAGCGCATGTTCTCGCTGAAAGGAGGCATGAGCTGTTTAATAAGGCTAAGATGCGACCTGAAGCAAACCGGTAGAAGTGGTGATCGGTACTATTATCGGTTATACTATGCCCGCGTCTACAAAGCATTGTTTTTTCGAAAGGTCTTCAAACTCGGAAATTATATTCATGCCCACCAGAGTAGGTCTCGGTCACCTCTCGGGTGACCAGTCCGTTGGAGAACAGTCACTGACATCGTTGTGTAGTTGTTATTCGAGGACCCGATTTTTTTTACTGAGGAGAGACGTCAACCGCCTAGAGGTTTGCGCGCTCGATCAAAGCTCATTGACGCTGATGTTTTAGATTACTCCTTTCCGGACCGCTGAGAGTCTCTTCTCTCATACATTATATTCAATGAATCCGTGCTACCGGCGTAGATCAAACTTCAGTGAATCGCCATTAGTCGATGTCCCCCAAACTAGCAAATGTCACCGACTTACTATTGGTGTCGTAGATGTACCTCACCGAATTCAGCAGCGATACAGGCACTTATGTGCGACAGTTTAATTGCAGTAATGTAGATAGGTACAGTGCCTAATAGGGTTTTTATAACTGAAACAAATGCTAGCGAATTCTATTGTTCCACTCGGTCTGGGTCTATCCACATTTCCATATAGCTAACACTTGTTGCTGCGTTAAATGCGTTAACGACAAGGGAACGACATAATCAATATTAATGTTTAATTGTTAAAACCAATGTTAGATCGGTAATTAGAAGCAGTGTTTCGGAAAACCTTTGGCTCCTTACAATCGGCGTAAGCTATCAGTCGATCATTCACAAGCGGAGTCTAGTTGCCAGCAGCCGTGGACAACCCAAACTGTCAAATGAGTTCTAAAAGTAAAGTATCCCATAAAGCTGGTCGTCGCCAACGGATGATAGGCAAGTGGGCTGTCTATTGTTGGGTATTGCCTTCCGCTGTGGCATATCATCAGATGCGACTACCAACTGAATGCACCGCGGCTTTTCTGGCAATTTGTTTTTTAAAAAATCACTTGTACAGCTAGTCCACAGGCAACTTCGTATGCAGGTAGGTTACCGCCAAGGTCACCAAGGTGTATGTAGACAAAAGTTAATCCCTACGAGACCTGCTGCACCCTTATTGCAATACATTAAATCCAACCTTGTTTTCAACGGGGCCTGCTCATCTAGCAATCTGTGTGCAAAGGTCCTACAATCAGTTTCTGCTCTCAGCCCAATGTAAACTTGGCCCAACCCACTCACTTCAGAGACGATTACTTTTTGTGTACAATTACCAGCAGAAAACATTCTGATGAGTGATCGTCGCTACGGGTCTCCATGTGTGTTCCTGCCGATATGTCTGAGCATGCCTCTCATACGCGTTAGTCTCTCTAAATAGCATATAGTCTTTTTTTGAAGGACAAACGACGACCACTAGGGCCGGAACAGCGAATTGAGAGCCAGAGTGTTATTAGAAAGCCACTTGGGCGATCGACCCGGTTTAAATAAAAAATGTGGTAGAGCAAAGACACGAAAAAGAAACAAAGAAAATGAAAGTACTTATAGGAAAATATTAGCGGAAGACGGCTGTAACGCTGAGATCAGGTGCCTCTTTCTGTCACTCAGTGTGTAAAGGCTGCTGAAACTAGCCTGCCGTCCTCATGGAACGACAGTGTGGCTACGATCGTGGTCTTGGGCCAATAGAAAGAAACAGTAGTGGAGGCGTCAACGGCCGTGTCCGATGGACGAACGACTTCAATAGAGTGGAACGTCCATCGTTAACCTTAGGAACACAGTTGGAGTCTTTTTTTGGACACCGCCAGCATCGACAGAGAAGCTCGACTTGGCTTGCCTCGTTTCTAACAAATCCTTTAACGAGAAAATGCTTGCCAAAACAAAAAAGAGAAAGAACTCAGAGGCAGGTTCTTCGTTTCAACATGCGAATGATTGTGGGGCTTAAGTGCGAAAAGGTAGGCCGATCAACGCCACTGGCTAGTAGCCGAAGACCTACCAAACGGTGGCTGCATGGCCGCCCAGCTGGCTGGGCAAATATTTACTGTGGCCAAAAGGAAAGGCGTTCGTCGGGCGTTAGCTTTTTGTGAAAAAGCAAAAAGAAAGGAGACGGATCTTTGGTCTGACAACAAACGTCTTGGTCGACAGGGGGACCTGGGTTCTGTTCACTACAGCAGGACCAGCAGCAGAAGTAGCTGGCTGTTGTTAAAAATACTGAGCTATATGGGTTCGGTTTGTCGCCGCTCACAGCGTTGTTACACAAGGCGTTGATGTAGGAAAAAGGATAAACATGGGGATTGGGGAAAGAAGCGAAAACACTTGAAGCAGGATGCATCTCTAAGACTACTTCTAGTGTACAATTTGAGTAGGTCTCTAAAACGTATTAAGTACAATAATTAGAGTTAAGAAGGACGATAGAACAAGGTTACTGATAATTTCCTTTATGGATCCTATTGATAGAGTTCTTGTCATGGTTGACCGATAAGAAACAGTAAGGGGAATGCGCCTTATCAACTGATGCAGCAAAAATCGCCACATAAATCGTCGAAAGAATGAAACACCAGAAACTGACCGCTTCACATGACTGGTGCTGCCCAGGGGAAACTAATAAGGTACTACTATCCTCAGTTTCAGTTAACTGCCACCCTATGTGAAATATGCCTACGTCATTACAATCTGTTGCCTCAAATTTTCAAAACACCTTTTTATTTAGCTCGTTCGTCAACTCGGCGCTTTTTTCCCTTTCCTCGTACTTTTCGCTTCTTTTGTGTTTCGTTCCCACACACGAATCGCTTTGTTTCCTGCCGCAATGCCCTGAGGTTGGACTGTCTGCACAGAGGTAACCCTATTAACAACGCTATGTGCTAGGGTGGCGAACCTCTTACAAAGTTGCACGCAAAGTGCGATGGCTGGGTGCAGGTTCAGGTAGAAGCTTCAGCGGAAGCGCAGGCAAATTCAGGCCAGGCCGACGCCGTTGCTCCAAGAACATGAATAATTTAAGTGGGAAAGTATATTGTATTGAAACCACAATGAGAGCAGATGTAAGGTACAGTGGCACCATGCAAGCAAGTATCCCAGCTGCCCCTGCCACGTCAGCCAGAAAAACACAACAGTAACACATCTTGAACATCTCGCAGAATACGCTAACGGTATAAGGTAGGAGAAAGGCTTAATAAAAAAGTTGCAAGGGGCAAATGAGAGCTGGAGAGGGGAGACGAAAAGGGTAGATTTGAAGACAGTGCTAGCGTCTGTCACGAACTATAGATGATTAAGATAAGAAACAGATATAGGCGAGCGATAAACTATTTACAGGAATACGGAACTGAACTCAGGCTACATGCCCGAGTGTTCAGGTCGGAATAAAGTAGTCACTCAAGGTTAAGTTATCCAATAGGCTGTTTGTCCCCCAAACGTGTGTCCGGCCCCTCATTCACCTTCTTCGACTGATATTTTAGCTCCAATAGCCCCCAACGGCGGCGCGATATGAAAAATAAGACATTGATTTTACTATGAGCCAATTACAATATTTGGCCGCATATAAATCCGGTTATTCCTGAGTGTTGCAATATAGGATATTAGCTGAATAAAGTGTAAAATATCCCTTATATGAATATTGAAAAAGTATAATATAAGGAACGTATTCAGATTATGAGGTACTATTAGAGTAAAATCTTATTTATATTAGTATTGTATTTGTATCAATTTTACTGTCATGTTATATGATTCGATATATGCGTCTCTCTAAAAGGCAAACGGGCTAGGAAGTATTTCCCAATATTCAAAGTGCTCTTTAATAAAATTAGTGAATAATATTCTAGAATTTGAAAATACATGTTAAAAGGGCAGTTTTTTCCCCCTTCGTGCAAGAAGCATAGCTATACATGATATCAGTACGAGAAAAATGCCACTAAAAGGATTAAAATTGCCTCCTGAATTTTCATATACTTACATAGTTCCAGCACAACAACCTAAGTATGATATGAACAAGTTTGATACTCCTGAAACTAGTTTTTTCGTTTTGACAAATAAAATACAGCTTCCGTAAAGCAACGATTGCTTTAACGAAACTTTTCATTTCGGTAGTAGTATCGATATGCAGCAGGAGAACAGGGGGATATTGTTTAAGCGATTCTGTACTTAAGGGAAATTTTTATCTGACGACACCTTTTGAAAAACTATTTAGCTGAAAAAGCCTTAATTCTACAAGCGAAATAGAAAAATATTGGGTATATATATA